>NC_092501.1:134531851-134836829 GCF_047511675.1 Marmota flaviventris | reverse complement strand
TTTTGATTAGATGTTGATTGCAGTCAACTTCCTTCTTAGTAATACTTTTACTATATTCCATAGGTTTTGATGTATTGAATCTCCATTTTTATTTGCTTCAAGAAATTTTTAATTTTTTTCTTGATTTCTTCCTTGATTCAAAAGTAAATTGCTTAATTTCCATGTGTTTGTATAGTTTCCAAAGTTTTTCTGTTATTGATTTCGAGTTTATTACATTGTGGTTGGAGAAGACACAAATTATGACTTCAAGTTTCGTACTTTGTTGATATTTGTTTTGTGGCCTAGCATATGATCTATCCCCCCAAATATTCCATGTGTTGATGAGAAAATGTCTATTCTGTAGCAGTTGATTAGAATGTTCTGTAGATGCTGTTAGATCAGTTTAGTCTAGGGTACAATTTAACTCTACCATGTCTTTGTTGACTTTTCTGTCTGGATAATTTGTTCATTGGTGAAACTGGCATTAAAGACCTTTACTGTTATTTCATTGAAGTGTATTTATTCCATTAAGTCTACCAATGTTTCTTAAATTTGAGACTTCATTATTGGATGCAAATATATTTTGAATTGTTATTTATTCTTGCTGGATTAACCCCCCTTTTCATTATATAATAACCCTTTCTCATCTGCTTTTGATTTGAAGTATATTTCATCTGATACAATTATGACTACTTCTGATTTGTTATGGATTCCCTATGCCTGGAATATTTCATCTGTCTCCTTAAGCCTATACATGTCCTTAGCAGTGATTTTCTTGTGAGCAATGAGTAGTTTGTTGGTGTTCTTGTATCCATTCAGTCATTCTTTTACTTTTAATTGGAGAATCTAGTCCATTTACATTCAGAGTAATTATTGATAGATAAAGTCTTTCTGCAGTCTATAAGGGTTCTCTAGAGGAACAGAGACAACAGGCAGTATAATTATAAAAAGGGGCCTTATTAGGTTGGTTTACATGACCAGAAGCTGGATAGTCCAAAATGGCCATCTGCAGGCTAAAGAGCTGGAAGAACCAGTAGCTGTGCAGTCCAAGAGGCTGAAGCCTCAGAATAAGAGGAATCAATGGTGCTACCCTAGTCCATGTCTGAAGACTTCTGAAGAATCACTGGAAGAGTTCACTTTATTTTGGGGGGGGGGGTTAAAAAATATTTATTTGTCAGTTTTCGGTAGACACAACATCTTTTTATTTTATTTTTATGTGGTGCTGAGGATCGAACCCAGCGCCCCGAGCATGCCAGGCGAGCACGTTACCACTTGAGCCACATCCCCAGCCCATAAATTGGTTTATTATTGTCTTTGTATATCTGATTGTTTCGGCAACTACTTCGTGTTTGTTTTATTACATTCATGGTGAATATAGAGAATTTATTTTACTTTGTTTTGTTTTTTATTATTTATATTACTTCTAATGCATTTGTTTTTTCTGAAGTAAGGAAAGGGTATATGTGGGGATTTTAATGTGTTTCCTTGTTTCTGCAATACTTTCATCTCATTCAAAAGAACTTTTTTTTTCTTACAGCAAGATGACTGAAGTTATTGATGATGTATTGTGGTCTGGAAAAATACAAAGTTAAATGTTCTCACCACAGAAATCATGATGGGAGGTACTACAGTTGTTAAGTAGCTAGATTTAATCACAATGCTAATATATATATATTTTTTTTTTTCCCACCAAAACATTAGGTTGTACATAATAAATGCATATAATGTCATCTGCTTAATATTTTAAAAATTTGAAAATTTCCAAAGGGAGATTCTGATAGATAAGATAGGAACCCATAAGATTTGGAGTAAAATAACAGCACAGTGTGGTTCCACTTTTAGGTGAAAAAAACATGGCAACCACACAGATACATCACAGCCAAGTGAAAAAAATGCAAGAAACCTAACATGTAAAACAATCCATTATGGAAGGAGATAGATTCCAAGAAACAGAATAAAGATATTCTTTAATATTTCTCACAATAGTTTTTTTAAAGTTCATATGGATTCAGTGAAAGATGGCACGGCCCAAGAGTTCACTTTAGAAGAGTGAAGAAGTGAAGTCTGATATTCTCAGAGGTTCACAGCAGCAATCAAGAACGCATTAAAGAAGAATTGAGCTTGCATCTGTTGCTGCTTCTTAGTTCTTCCAACTTTTATTCCATCCAAGTCATCATCCTATTGAATGGGCTGCTCATACATAGGGAGGGTCTCCATTTCAGTTGGTTATCCCACATGCCAAACATTGCTAGACACTCCCATTGACACACCCAAAAGTCTCTTAATCCAATCAAGTTGACAATTCAAATTAACCATTACATACATTTATTTTGGAACTTGTTTTCTAGTTTTATTGTAGTGCCTATTTTGTTGCATTTTCTCTTTTTTTGTGGTTACATGATTTACTCTAGTGTTAATATGTTATTGATCTGAGAAGAAAAAAATATCCAATGGAATTGGATCACCCTTGTGTGTTCTTTCTTTTCTCTAATTGCCTTTAGAATCTTTATCTTTCATAATTGAAAGCTCGATTATAAGATGTCTTAGGGTGGAGTTGGTTGAGTTGAATCTGAATTGTAACCTTCCACCTTCCTTTACTTGGGTATTTATATTCTTCTCTAGGTTTGGGAAGCCTTCTGCTATTAACTCTTTGAATAGCTGCTTTCTATTCCTTTGGTATTCTCAAGTCCTTTTTGAACTATAATAACCCAAATATTTTCTCTTTTAATTCTTTCCCAAAGTCTCCATGGTTTTCTTTTCTCCTCTTCATTTTTTTCTTTTTTCTTCTCCAAATGTGTATTTTGAAATAGTCTGTCTTTAAGCTCACCAGTTATTTCTTCCATTTGATCTATCCTACTGTTTTTGCCTTCTATCATGTTCTCTTAATGTATATTTTTCAGTTCAAGAATTTTTTTAATTGCTTCCATCTCTCTGTTAGTTTACTGGTTGAAGTCTTGAATTCTCTAAGTGCTTTAAAACAATTGTTTTAAATTCTTCATCAGAAATTGCCTATATTGATTTCTATTGTGATGATATCTGGCACCTTATTTTGATTATTAGGGGAGGTTGAGGTATCCTGAAATCCATTGATGCTTGTGAGGAATGCCACCTAGGTATTGAAAAATTAGATATTTATTCCATTTTTCATAATCTGGCTAGTCTATGTGTGCATGCTTTTCAGAAATTCTAAGCAGACTGCTTCTCTCCTTTGTGTCCGTAGTCAATCTGCTATTTCATCAGTAGGTGGTACCTTAAGCCCAAGTTTGCTGCAACACCCCAGTTGTTGAGTTGTTGCTCTATCATCACTAGAAGGCAATTGAAGCCCAGATTTGTTTTTCATCAGGAACTAGATGAATACCTTAAAAGGGTAGTCCATCACCCAAAGCCTCTCCATGGAGATGGAGCAGGCCCAGAATCCTTGTCCATAGTCACTGGCCCAAGGTGAGGCCCTGTAGGATTCTGTGTGGCTCTGGGTAGAATCACCATGAATGGATCAGCCCCAAAGTGCTAAGTCATGCCTACAGACACCAACACCACATACTTTGTCATACCTAGAGTCTGAAGCCTTCCAGGGCCAGCACAACACTAGGGTAGGACCAAGATCCACAGTGCCATGGGATTTTTACCACCGAGGGATTCTTGGTGCTCAAGAACACTGCAGTGTTCAATGAAACACTGCAGCCAAAATAGAAATCCAATAGACTGAGTCCACATGCCTCCCCTTGACACCAGGGCTGTTATATGAGCTCTACATATGGGCAAAGATATAGAATTGGAAGCTATTAAGATTTTCCCAGTGTTAGATCAACTTGATTTCTAAATTTTCTTACAACAGCATTAAATAAAAATTAAATGAAAGTTTGTTGCAATAGGGGAGAACTAAACTGTATTGCAAAAGAGTTTTCAAGCTCTGGGTTAATGAATAAGTCCTGGAGGACTTCAAGAGGGATGTGATCAGTGTGATCAGGGCATTTATGTTTGTTAATTGATGCTTCACATAGAAATTGGGAATCAGGGGCCCCATCCTTCTTGATTAAATTTCCAAAGGGTTTCCTTCAGGTCCTAAGAAGAACACTCCTGGGTTGTAAAGCTGGCTTTGGCTGGAATAAGATTTGGCTGGAATAAGCTCTAAGAAATGGGAGGTCAGGAACATAACAGTTAGGGGAAAGACAGCCTGAAGTTTGGTCAGAGGACAACAGTTAGGCATTCTTGGTCAGAGTAACAGAAGGGAGGAAGGGGGAGGAGTACTCTTTATTACATATTGAGAATAAATCTTATAAAATAGATTTGTTTGTTTTTCATGGGTAGAGAAATCAAGTTTTAGAGAGACTAAGAACTTTGTTACGTAGCCAGTGACCAGAACAGTCAGTACCTGAACCCAGATATTGCTGAAAAAGTGGATCATCTTAAATCCTACCTTCTTTGTGTGTCTTCTACTTATAAGAATTAATTCTGGATATTATAAAAGCATGTACATATAAGATATACACTTGCTTTTAATATAATCATATATATATAATACACTAACCTTTTAATATAATCAGATATATAATGACTAATATTATATATATATATATATATATATATATATATATATATATATATATATATATAAACTAATATAAACATAGAAAGTTTTTTTTTTAAATGTTTCTGCCCGTGTCCCCTTCTCTTCCTCATGGTGTATACTGGTTGGCTATCCATGAGTACTTATAAAATAGGCTTCTATCTAGGTAAAATGCTATTAACTTCTGAGGCTATGGCTTAGGATCACATAGGATGCTGCATTTTCTCTCTCTGTAGATCTTTAGAAAAAGGAGCTGGTGACTTCAACTGGAAAATATACTCTGCTAATACAAATATGTGTCTCATTATAAGCCTTTTGTAGACATTCAATGATGATTGGTCACAGTGGTGCATGCCATGGACTCACATAATAGCATGGATTTCAAGCAAGAAAATGTAATTATACCTACAGGCATAATGGCTGCAGTAGGACTGACGTGTACAGTTCTTCATCCAACACCACTATTGTATTTCATGGGGCAAATGAGAAAGAGTTCAGCCAACATTAAGACAGATTTCCTACAAGTGCTCTAGAATAAACTGTTTACACATTTTTGTTTTGCCTTGCCATAGTTATTGAAATAGAAATAAAGTAGGAAAAAGAAAAGAACTTCACACTAATCACATGTCAAGTCTAATTTATATCATGGTGTCACCTAATTTGGCAAGAATTAGGCACAGCTGTTTTTGTCCAAATTTGCTATTCCTAATGATGTCCTGTAATGCCCAAATTCATCATTTCTACAAATATTCCATTTTCAGTAATTAAGAAGAGTACCAATGTTTGACATTTAATTAGTGATACATAACCCCAAATCATTTTACCTGATTTTAGTGAGCATGTTTAGTGAACATTTTTAAATGGCTTCCTTTTCTATATCTATGTTAGCCTTTATTTATTTCTATCTGAGGTATTTGTACTGACATGGATCCATTTTTCCTTGAAAGGAAATTCTTCACTTAATCCATTTTGGTAGTTCATAATACTTTAATGAAATGATTGCAGTTTGTGAAGCTTCTGAGTCATCTTATCCTATTCTTGCATACTTGCTTTGGATGAGCTACATTAGGGGTATGGCCTGTAGCTTTTTCCATTCTTTGATCTAGAAAATTAACAGCGTACACACTCATAAGCTGTGGCAGAGGCCCTTGCTGAAAAGCTTCCAAATTGCCAGGCCCAGATCCCATGCTATGTTAGCAGTACACACTGGGAGGGAAAGCAGGGGGACTGGAGCCATGGGAAAGGTGGGAGAGGCTGGGCACTGAGTCACTGGAGATACGGGGACACCCACGGTGAATATGAGAAGGAAATGGCACTGATCACAACACCTCATATTCACATCTTTTTTAAAATCTTCCTGTTAAAAAATAAATGACTGCACTTTAGAAATGAAGTTTATTTTAATGATGTTGATACTATCAATAAAAAAACTGGACAGAGGGAGAAGTGATTGATGAAGTCTTAACTTTCTTTGGCAACAGCTTTTTTGTCCATAAAATGAAGGGTTCTGATTGAGTGCCTACAAGGTAGCTTCTTGTGTTCAATGTTTGCAGTTCTATGTGAATAATTTATATTTGTGCAGATTTATATTTTTTAAAAAATTTATATTTACTTTAGAAGGAGGTATATAAATCTAGAATCTGAACCCTGATTTCATGTATGATGATGTTGTTTATTTTTCTCAGTCTACCTCTGTTTTCCCCTCAACTTCCTTTCTCCATTTCTGAATCTTTCCAAATTTAAAACAAGCCTTTCATCATTGCACTTAGGAGATTCTATTTTACAGTCCATTCTGGAAGGAACTCTGAAGTGAGGTTTGCTTTGCCTGTGCTTTAATGCATGTGTGTGATGGTGGTGGTGGTGGTTGTGGGGTGCTCGCTTATTTATTTATTTTTGGTATTGAGGATTGAACCCAGGAGCACTTAACCACTGAGCCTTATCTTCAACCCATTTTTATTTTTTATTTTAAGACAGGACTTTATTAAGTTGCCCAGGCTGACCTTGTACTTGTGTTCCTCCTGCCTCAGCCTCCTTACTCACTGGAATTACAGGCATGTACCACCATGCCCTGCTGCGGGTGGCACTTTTTAAATTTTTCTCATAGAACTGTAGAGGAATGATTCAAGTATAAATATTATATATATATATTATATATATATATTATATATATTATATATATTATATATATATTATATAATATATATATTTTATATATATATATTATATATATTATATATATATATATATATTATATATATATATATAATATATATATATACTTTATTTGATAAAGAAAATGATAGAATTACAGTGCTTGTTAGGAATAGAATGCTGAATTTTGTGTTGTTTTAAAATTAATTCAGTATTAGTAGTTCACTCAAATTTAGGTTATTCATATTTTAAGATTTGGTATCTGAATAGAATGTTCAATGCAGAATTAAGCACAGAATCAATTCTGCATTGTTAATTTAGCTGGAAGTTATATACATACTGAGTATTTGTTTAGATTCTTTGTCTCTTATGATGTGCGCATTTCTTCTTTTTATTGTTGGGCACATTGTAAACAGGGCACCCTTTTTTCAGAGGTCTTATTCTAGCTAACTAGGAAACTAGCTGCATTATGTTGTTATTAAGACTGGCATATTGACTTGGCTGAATTAATTTGTATAATATTTTTGAAACACCTTTCTCTTTACTACTTTTCTGAAATTTCAACACTGTCTCTAGTCTATTTAGAAATTGGAATAGGCCATAAATCAACATCAATATTATCATGATATACATTTTAAAATAGCTTAGATTTAACATGAAAATTTTCTCTGTATATGTTTCTGTCTTTCTCTTTGTCTCTCTATCTCTCTGTGACTCTATGGATCTTTCATCATATCTGAGGAAGTTGCTAAGTCCTCCATCTTCTATGTTTATTTCATATCCATCTATTTCCTGTCTTCCATTTCTGCATCCTCTTTCAGGCTTCCTTTGCCTACCATTTAGGTCATTATAGTAAAAGTCTTTATAGCTACGACTTTAGTTTTTTGTCTTAAAATTAATTGTACTGTCAGATTTATATTCTTAAATACCTCTGGTAACGATAGCCATCAATGGCTCACAATTTCCATTTAAAAATCTATAAAATTTAGTTCAACATTAAAAACTCAATTCTATTTTTTTACATTGGCATATCTCATACTCTCCTATAGATTTCCTCTGAATCAGGACAGTCATATTAGTTACACTAATTATAATATTTCTGTACATTGTGTGCAATTTTTTTAACCTCCATTCCTTTGTTCCCGTTCTTCTTTTTCTCTCCTTTCTCATATCCTTTTGCTCAAATTATAAGAACCGTTGGAAATGATCCCTGAAATTGGCTATGATCTTTCCATATAGTTCTTTCAATGATGGCTCTAATAATACTTCTCTTAATGACACTCAGAACTTTCTGTGTTCTATACTAATTGTTGTGTACTTGAGGACTTTCTTCTGGGAGATCACAGCTCCTTAAAAATAGACACGAATCCTTTGTTTTGTATTTGGGATTGAGAAAGACTTATTTTGATATCTCCAAAGTGCCTAAAAACTCAATAGACAGCTGATAAATGACAAAATTCTCTTGTAGTAGATGAATGAATCAACACGGAATGAAGGGCATTCTTAAGTGGGCATTTGAGGATGTTTTGAGAGGATGATTTTTTTTCTCTCTAAGCAGTTATGAGATCATGACTGTTGGGAAAGAATAAGGGGAATGGACAAAGAAGTTTTAGACAAGATCTGATGTTTTTAAGAACAGAAGTCACTTGTAACCACATTGTATTTAGTAAGGGAATAACAGAAAATTCTGTTTTCCAACACGGTGAGGGAAGGTTGAAAAATAAAATGGGCTAGATCAACTTGATTTCTAAATTCTCTTCCAACAGCATTTTGCTGTTCAGGATCAGGATTTAAGGCACTGCATGGTTAAAGATGTTTTTAAGTTCTATTGTAAAACTGTTTTGCCTTACCAAAAAAAAAATCATCTTTATAAAGCCTTAAAATAATTCAGGGGAGTCCATTGTTCTGGGATCAAGATGAAGCAGCACATCATGGCAGAAGAGTGTGGTGGAGGAAGGCAGCTCAGGACATGACAATCAGGAAGTAGAGAAAGCACCATTCATCAAAAACAAAACAGAAACCCCTAGGGCATGACCCCAGTGACACACTTCCTCTAGCCACAGCCTACCTGCATAAAGCTACCACCCAGTTAATTTGTTCAAGTGGATTAATGCATTGAATAGGTTAAGGCTCTCATAATCCAATCATCTCACACAATCGTCTCACACATGAGCTTTTGGGGGATACCTCATATCTAAACTGTAACATCCTCAAATGATTTCATATTACTAGGTGTTCCCATCAGAAGTGGAAGTCAGGTCACCCTTTGAACTTTCTGGCTTGTGTCTACATACTATTCTTTAATAGGGATGCTGGACATTGGGGATCAGCCAGAAGAGAGAAGCTAGCTTTCTGGGGAAAAAAATACCAAAACCAAAAGCTTGAATGTCTATTGTATCTGAGAAAGTTAGAGTCACAGGAATGTTCAGCCTAAGGAATGGAAAGCTTTACTGGGAAGGATCAATGTCATGTGAATGGACTTCCCCTGCAGAAAGAGTCAGGACAGATGAATGAAGTTCATAGGGAATGGGCTTTCATTCCAATCCAGAGAGTAACGGAAATATTTTAACTGCTCAGATGTGAAAGAGACAAGAGAGGATAAACTTCATTAATAACATCAGCAATTACAGCAAGCAGTGATCTTGTTGGGTATTATTGATAGTGTTGTTGAAATACAATACTTGATAGCAATGTTAACTTCAGTAGTATAATTCATTCAAACATACATAGTAAATCATGGTAATAGGTGTTTGCATTAATTGTCAGCTTGGACTTTCAACAGTAAGACAGGATAATTCCATGAAATACTGTCTCTTTTAATTTCTCATGAAAGATGAATCTAACAGACATCCAGGGGTCTGACAAATAAATAGGACACCATTGACAGCAAATAAATGACCCTTTTCCCAAGTCAGAGATATGGATAGGTATGGATTCAAAACATTAATAAAAATAAATTTATAGCCATTATCTGCCTCATTCCCCAAAACATGAAGTGGAAAAAAGCACAGATTTTATTTATTTTTATTTTTTTTGTTTTAATTAGTTACACATGACAGTACAATGACCTTGACATATCATACATTTGAATCAAATGGGGTATAATTTCTCATTATTCTGAGTGTACAGGTTGCAGAATCACATTGGTCATACAGTCACATATATACATACAACAATACTAGTGTCTATTTTATTCTGCTATCCTTTCAGCACAAATTTTAAAGCACAATGGTCACTTTAAAATCATGGGATTAGTTTTAGTCAGGAAAGAAGATGTTGAATTTAAGTTTTAGTAAATAAAAAATTGATCGGGAGGAATACATAGGTAGAAAATCAGAGAAGAGCAAACTAGAATAGTTCACAAGGTATGTACATTTGAGATTTGATTTCAGAGAGCACTTTATACATAAGAAGGACAATACGGCAGTGAAAGATCTCTGAACCAGGCTGAGATTCAAGAAACACTGGCATCAGTCCCTGGTGAAACTTGGTGAAATGTCTAGACTCCATTCTGTGATTATGCCTGTGAACTGACCCTGGTCCGACACCCACACTCTTCCCTCAGGCCCATTTCCATTTACTTGTACTTTGATTACAGCAATAGTGGAATCTGCTGGGCAGCCCTGAGGCAGTGATCTCAGAGGTTTCAACTTTAAAGTCCAGATGGTTTAGCTAAAAGTGAAAGACTGTTCCTGACAGCAGTAAAAATATGAGGTTATCAGAACATGCTTGCTGTGACTCTGAGATGCCCAAAGTCCAGCATGTGAAACCTGGTGGTTTATGGACAGAATTAGCTACAGTTACTTAAAACACTGACCTAAAATAGCAGACTTGAACAAACTAGAGTTTCATTTTTTTTTCTTATGCAAAAGATGGAGGACAGCAATTCTGCTAGGTTCTCAGAGAACCAGGTGATTTCATCATGTGGCTATTCCATCTCTCTGGTGTTGTCCCCATTCTTGTCTTGCCTTGTCTCCATAACCCTTTTCCAGCAAGCAGAATGAAAGAAGGTGGAGGGGTGTTTCAAACATCTTGTTAGCCAGAACATGATCACATGCCACATCCATCTGTAAGGGAAACAGAAATCCTGCCTTTATTCTCCGTGGCCATGTGATCCAGATAAAAATTCTATAACTCTGAAAGGAAAGAATGGATTAATGAGGTAAATGAGTGTGTCTGTGGAAACCTGGCCACCCAAGCATGAGCATACACACACTCTGTATCTTTTTGTTTTTAAACCACTATAATTTTCAGTGAAACCACACTCGAGTCATTTACTGAAGAGTGCATATTAGTGTTCTTGCCATACAAGCAGACTCAGTGTTTCACTTGGCCAATTTATTTAGGGTAGTATTCGGGGCAGGCCACATGAGCGGGTTTAGCCACAGTGAATCAGTCTTTTTCTGTAAAGGAAATGTCAGCCCAATGGAAGGACTTTGTTGGGAGAACCCAGCATGGATGATGCTCCATTTTACAGACTCAGTTAGACAAAATGATCTTTGGGGTGAGGGTGTCAGCTGGGGGAAAGCTGATGTTCCAACTAGAGAAGTGACGAATTGTTGTACATTTCAAGCAGTATTCCAAAACAGGCAAAGAGAAAAGGCTTTTCATGATTAAATCATGAGCTTATCACAGTCTCAGTGGTAGCTGATGATGATTAAAAGGACTGGAGAATTATTAGAAGACACACAAGGGAAGATACAAAAATATTGAGCAGGAGTCACAGTAGCAGCTGGGAAATTAAAAAAGAATGAAAAACATGGCAGAAATAAAAATGGAGAAAAACATTCAGTGGTTCACCAAAGAGTCTGAGGTTGGCGAGAATGTCCAAGTATTCTTCAGACATGTCAATGTAATAGGACTATAGATGGAGTGATATTTCATCCGATATGTTTCACAGTATTTCTCTGTTCTCTTATTTTAACCTTAGAAAGTAAGAATACCTGTATTTTGAACAACAGTTCATTCCAAGTGTAGTCAGACTTTGGCAATTACTCAGCAGCGTGGCTAGGAGAGCATTACATTCCAGCATGATAGTGTCACAAGTTGGGATTAGTTGAGCTCCTCTTGACACTATCTTTTATATCTCTGAAAATTTAGAAAGACCTGTTTTTCTTGCCAGTGAAAGCAGCTGAGGAAATAAGAATCTTTGATTTTTATATGAACCTTTTCAAATACTTAACCACAGGCAAGATTTTATTAAACTAGGATTCACTGAAAAGAAACTTTATACTCACAATAGGATGGCTTTTATTCCATGTACCCTCACATGTATACTGTGTGTGTGTGTGTGACTGTGTGTGTGTGTGTGTGTGTGTGTGTGAATATGTACAGATCCCACTCAAGAAGGAATTTACCCAATTGTTTAATAATTGTTGTGCACAAATTTTGCTGAATGTATTTAAAAAGTTGGCTTTGCAGATTGTTTAGTCCGATGATCTTTGTTTGAATTATAGGAAGCGACTGAGTCTGCCACGACATTAGAAGAAAACCAGCAGGGTTTTCTCTTCCAAAGTTTCTAATTTTGAAGTCTAAAGAATTAGGATGAGAGCCATGTTTGTCTCCAGTTATGTATATTTTAAATCAACTGTTAAGTAAATAATATTTTGATGAGATTTTCAAATAACTAATTAAGATTTTTTCTTTTTTCTTAAATGATGACAGAAGCTACTCCCTCCAACACACAATAGTGTGTAATAACACTATTATTTTTCAAATTCTAAAGCATATTTATTATTGTTTAGACATCATTTTAGTAAAGACTTTCTGATAAGTGGCCAAATATTTTTATTTTTATTAAACACTAGCCTAATTAAAAAATAGAGATGTTTGATGTTTTGCTGTGGATTATGATCTATTTCTTGAAGCCTCAACTGGAAACAAAAAAAAAAGGGGGGGGGGGGAAACAATTCCAGGTTTTTGAGCAGCATCTTTAAAATATAAGAACATCAGTTTCCTCAGGGAGATGCTGAAACCAACTAATAGTAACGTCATTTAAAAATAATTCAACAGAGAACACTCACAAACGTTTAAGCCATGCGAATCAATTTTGAAAGTTAACTATCTCTTTTGCCAAGATAGTGTGATACAATTTAAGAATAAAATCAGTCCAAATCCTGAGCCTCATATGGTGGAGCTTGAGAAAAAAATGGAAAGAATGAACCAGAGTGAAGAAAGTGCCACTTCATTTTTGTAAGTTAATTTGCTTCAGGGGACACAAAAGAAATCTTCCATCAGAAAAAAATTCTGACTTTATTTAGACTGATTTAGGAAGAAAGATTTTGCACATAAATTTAGACTTACTAATGCAAGCACTTCCAACGCTATGTTCTTTCCTTATAAAAACAAGCAAAGAATTAGCAGTTTTAAGGATTAGCAGCCCAGCTCTCCTTAGCTCTCTGAAATCACTGTTGTATACAAATCAAAACTTAGAAGCAACCATTCTTTCCTGTGATCGTCAACTACAGCACAGCCCAGCAACCACAGTGTCCTCAGCTCCTCACTATTCAGAATGTCTTCTGAACACTTCTGTTCTCAAGGGCTCTTTCAGGAAGGTGGCTCTCCTGATACCTGGGCAGAGGCCAGACCAGGCCCGGTTAGGCAAAAGCGCATTCTTTTCTGCTACAATTATCAAAACCACCATGCACATCCCTGAATGAATTTGCATTCATACACTGATTTGTAGGTGCAAATACCCTAATATTATTTTCCCCCCCTGAAGCCTTCATCTTTGATTTTGAAAGAAATCCTGTGAATCTATACATTATAAGTTCATTCATGAGTTTCTTGCGTGTTTACCAAAGCCCACCTGAGTGCACAATAATGCAACAAAAGTATACAGGACAGAATCCCATCAGAGACAATGGGATTGTCTCCAGACAATCTAGAGAGAAATCTGTCAGTCCAAAGTGTGAAAGGCCTAATTTAGGCAGTCTGCATTTGAGGAAGACTACACTAACCCATACAGAACTTCATCCCAAAATGAGTGATGATGTGTTTTCAGTGAGAAAGAGATCTGTAAGTCTGTAAGGTGCTCCAGAAAAATTAGGTGACCATGTTAGTCATACTGTTTGCAGAGAAAGAATGCATACTTTGGCTCCTTTGGAGAGGGAGTCTCTTAATTCTGGCATCTAAAGTCCAAATGGCTGATGCCCTACTCTGGTTGTGATCCTCCAGATGGGAGCTCCTTCATGGCTGCCCACCTCCAGCAGATGTCTTGTTGTTTCTGAGTGTACTGTGTCAGGAGAAATGTTGGAAGACACAGAGATGAGGTAATAGAATATCTGTCAAAAAAGAAACAGGGTCACTTATGATGGGAAATGTTTGAACTACAGAAGCTATAGGAAAATTGAAGATACTTTTTTTTTTTTTTAAGATCTGGCTATTTTATTGTCGTCAGTACAGAATGAAAAACAAGCACACAAGCACATATATACATTCTTGTCCTTCTCAACAGAAAAAAGTGTTGCATCAGAGAGTAAAACAAACAGGAAAGGAACAAGCAGACTTTTGACAAGACATTCCCTTATTATTGGAAAGTTACTTGTTTCGGGTCTTCTCACTGCCAAATGACTGGAGCCTGCAACAATGGAAACATGAGACTTACAGAACACACACACACACACACACACACCCCAAAACTCACCTCCCACTCCATTGATCTATATCACCCATGGAACACTTGATACCCCCCAAAAAATTTTGACTCAGAAACCTCCTTTGTTTTTGAAAACATAGAACAACAAAAGACTCATTCACCATGTCATTGGTGCTGCTATCACAAAACATTGGTCCTTATCTACAGATGGATTTCCTTATGCAATTTAAATGTCCCCTTTGAAGTAATTGTTTTGACAATGTAATTATTTTGACCTCATGTTTTCAGTCAGCTAGGCAGGGTTTCTACGTACTACTTGCCTTGCTCTGATGAAGTGAAACTTCTCCAAATTATTTTCAGTTTATTCTTGGCATGAAGATATGACATCAATATTTTGGAGATAGAAGGAAATATCCACTTTAAGCTATGGCTGATTTGAAGATATAAAGGCTCTTAAATGGAGCAAATCTAATGCTGGTGCAGGCGATTCTTCCTGCTTAGTTGGTTTGGAAACTAGGCAAACCCTGTCTGATTTAAAGGTTTCTCCTAATCCCACCATTTCCCATTGTAAATCAGAACTGTTATCATATTATATGTGTGTCTGGGAAAGACCACGAATGATATAACCAGGGGTGATTTAAGAGAGTGGTAAGTGACTTTTAATTTTTCCACATTGTCCAATTGCACTCCCCCAGAAGACTAACTGAGCGCCTTTTTTTTTTCTTTTTTTCCCATTGAATGAATCAAAAGTATTTGAGTTCAACGAGTAAACTGTAAATCCTTACATCTTAGACTTCCTTCTCTGGGTAGATGGATTTCAATTGGAAAACCGGGATTCATTCAGGACAATAAAATGGAAACAGCAGGGCACCTTCAGGAATTAAGATCAGTGAGTCAATGTTTCTATATTTTATCTTTTAAATTTATTTAGGTTTTTTAGTTTATAAATGAGTTCTCACTTCCATTTTGTCAGGAAGTAGAGGCTTAGAAAGAGGAGGTGACTTATCACTCACATAATGTACCTGCCCACAGAAGTGTGTTTAGAAGCAGTTCATTCCACCCACAGCCATATTCACACCCCAGGTGTTCTTGCACTGTGCTTTGGCACTGGAGACACAGGGCTAGCTAAGATACTGCTACCTCCAATGCAGGATGCTGCATCTGACTCAGAAGTCAACCTGAGGGATTTTTCCCCATAGTGATCTTTACTGGATAAAATAATTAATTTGGGACCAGATCCCGGTTGTACAGTGGCATGATTGAACTGCAGAACCTGTTTGTTATGGTTTGGATGTGAGGTGTATCCCAAAAGTTCATGTGTGAGAAAATGCAAGAAGGTTCAGAGGAGACATGATTGGGTTGTGGAAGTCTTAACCCAATCTGTAGTTTAATCCCCTGATAGGGATCAACTGAGTGGTAACTGAAGTGGTAGGGTGTAGCTGGAGGAGGTGGGCATTGGGATGTGGCTTTGGGTATATATTTGTATCTGGTGATTTACTAAATCAGTCAACAGATCTGTTTCCTGATCATAATGTGAGCTGTTTTCCTCTGCCACACTCTTCTGTCATGATGTCCTACCTCATCCCAAGTCCCAAGGAATGTAACTGGCCTTCTATGGACTAAGACCTCTGAAACCATGCACCCTCAAATAAACTCTTCCTCCTCTGCAATTGTTTTGGTCAGATCTTTTAGTCACAGTAGCAAAATAGCTGATTAAAACACTCTTGGAAAACCAAAATACAGTTTTTGTGAGGTTCCAATGTTTTGTTCTCCAGACAAAAAGAAAGATAAATAGACACCCACATGGAGACACACACACAAACACACACACACATACACACACACACACACACACATACACATGAAGCCTCATCCTTCTCAACACAAAATAATGTTGTATTGGAGAATAATAAAAATAGGAAAGGAACAAGCAAGACCTTTGTGATCTGCATGTGGCATGTGAACATTAAGTTCTTTAAGAGGTAGTGTTACTTTCATCTCCTTCCTGTTTCTCCTGGCACAAATATGCATAATTCTAATTATGATCACTAATAGTTTGCATGGATGTATTGTATTATGATTTCAGTTTCACGTTTGTCTTTTCTTTTAATCACTCACATATTATGTGACAAATATCTTTTCTTTTAGAGAATAGAGAGTATACGTTGTCAGTACTTTCAGGGCAGGTATTTCAGCTATCTTGTGCTTCATCATGTTAGAGGATTTTGCTGGGTTGTGGTGCTGTTTTATCTGTTGACTGATTTAGTAAATGAGGGATATCTTGTTCAGAGTCCATTAGTTGTTAAGGGCAGATGTGGGCTTTTATCATTGACAAGTTGTTATTAAACTCCTGCTCAAACATATTCAACAATGAGAAAGGCACTGACTTCCAAAGAACCATGGTGCACATCCTTTTTAATGCCGCGTCCGGCCAAGGGAGCCGAGTCCGGCGAGGGACGGCGAGGTTAAAAGACACAGGACACCAAGGTTCTTCATCCAGGAGAGAGCGATTTTATTTTTCCCCCCCCTTTTATATATCCTCCCATACTCTGGGTTAAGCATACACACACATACACACATTCTTTACTGCAGGAAGCGGTTTCAGGCAGCTTTAAGCAAACTAGGTCTGGTTTTGCAGGGTGCTCATGCAAGGCTCAGCTGTGCCAGCTAATCAGTAGGTACAATCTGTCCCAGGCTCTCTGTGAGGGCAAATAGACAGGAAGCCCATAAGACTGATTCAGACTTCGGTGGAAGCCCACAAGGCTAATTCAGACTTCGGTGGTTTTCTCGCCTTCACATGCGAAACAAGGGACAGGGAACTTATTCTTTTCCCTGTTTAGGGCCAGGGGCTTCACCACATTTTAATTCAACTTATTTTGTTTGCTTGCACAGCTCCTTAGTGCCTTTATTTCCACTCTGAGTGATTCTGCTGATGAAAGTATGATTGTTGGGCTTTTAGGAGTAGACAGGAATCCCACAGCAGGTCACTCACGGCATCCTTTCTCCTGTTGGTGGTGACTGGCCCAAGAAATGACCACTTTGTGAATCTTTCATGGTTCTCCAATTATGATTCACAAATGCAAGATGGAACAGCATGAGCTGCTTTAGTTTCTCGCTGTGATTTCCAAACTCTGGTAAGCTTGGTGGCCCTTGTGGCTCTCCTGTATCAAAAGCCCCCTCAGGAAGAAGCTAGACATAAAACAGACCAAAGATCAGACATGGATATCCATGATGACATTTAACTTAAACCTCTTAATCTACTGTACCTAACTAGTTCCCCACTTGGATTTTTCATTTACTTGGATTTATGTCTCTTTTTACTCATTTATTGTTTTTTCCATTTACAAGCAAAAGAACTGAATAACATGACCACTTGTTTCACAATGATACCATCGTATCTAGGTTGCTACAACTCGGCAGGACACTTGGACCAGATTGTGCACGGTATATTTGAGGTCCCTGCTCCACAATGTGTTTAATTCTCTATCATGTTAAGAAACAGAGCAAATGGGGATGATAGTGTGATAATTTTTCTTACTTTCATAAATTATATTCTTTCTTCACTTCTGAAAGTCTTTTTTTTTAAATACCATAGCATATAATTGACTTGTAATAGAAGGATCATCAATTAAAACTCACAAGCCAAGACATTTTTGTTGATAATAAAATGTTTTCTATGATCTTCAATAACAATTTTTTCTTTTAAACTGATTTTACATTTATTTCAAATCAACTTCTACTTAGTTAGAAATGTCTTTCCTTTCTGCTCACTGATAATCTCTGTTGAGTCTATCAGGAAATGTGTTTTCTCTTTCCATTGACTACATTTTCATATAGTTTTGTTTAAAGATTATGGCTATTTTGTTTTATCTTTTGTAATAGCATCAAGGAAATTTGAAACTTCTATGGCAGAATATTATTTATATGTCCAAGATAGTATTTAACAGATTTCTTAAGTGAATGTGAAATCTGTTTATTTGTGAATCTTTTATTTCCTAAATCTTTATTCATCTTGGAGTTTCAGTGACTATGAGTATAAAGAATGTAATTTTCATTCAGGCTGTCTGAAACACTAGGAAAAAAATAACCCACAATTGTTTCTTTGTTTCACCTAAGTATTTTACACAGTGCCTATTTTTGTTTCCCATATTAAGTATTAAGGGAGACTCACTGGCACTTTATAAATAAGCAAGTGATGTTGCAAAGGAGCCTCTTCCAACACAACTTTTCCCAGGAAGTTAAGAGGTGAGATCAGTGTCCCAGAGACTCCACCAGTGTCTCTTTGCAGAATGAAATAAAAACCAGAGAATCCAGATAATTGAGGCATACACATGCTACCTTGGTTATCTCAATTTTTCATACAAAGATGTATGCTTGGCTTGACTTATATTATTAACTCCATGTTTTAGCTATAGTCTTACTGAACTTTGAAAGAAGAAAAAATTGAAAAAAGAAAAGACATTCTGAGTGGTTTGTACATGTGCATGCATGAAGAAAGAGCAGATTGACAACATGGAAACACACAGCTCAGCCCCCCAGCTTCAAAGCCATCATGCTTAAATGCACCTCTTTAACAACGGTTAACTTTATTTTAAATTGTGTTAACCTTATAAAATTAATACAATTTTTTTAAAGTTGTTCTTGAGAAATACTTTTGGAAACAAATTTTCTAAGTTGACTTTTGTGAACAGAAATAAACCTTTTGAAAAAAACAAAAGGCAAAAACAAGCAAACCAACCAAAACCAGTCACTGAAATGAGATTGTCAAAGATGCCAGTAAACACTGAATTCTGCAGAAATGGTCAATTATTTTGCCTGTTGTTTCCATCATTAACTTTCACTGAAAGGGAAGTTTTCCTTTGCATTTTGACTGTGCTTCAAATACTTTCCCATTAGCCCTTAGAACACTTAAGGAAACTGTTCAGTTCCCCTTCGAAGGCTCCTGGCTTTTCCTCAGTCTAAGCCACATCTGGTGCTGCATATGCATCCATGCTTCATTGTACGTGGAATAATATTATCTTAAGTTTTTTTTTACTTAATCTAAAACTAGATTATTTTAAACTACACTGAACTCATATCCTCTTGAAGTTGGCTCACTGGAAGGGCTGTGAGTTTTGAAGTTAGATTTGATTTAATATCTCAGCCCTCTTGCTTTGTGATGTTTGGCAAGTTACCTGATATCTCTGAATCTCTATGGTCTCACTCATAAGATGAGAATAAATAATGTTCAGGGACAAAGGTTGAAATTTAAATGAAAATTATGAAAAGAACCTAGCAGGGTTCCTAGTGCCCTGGCAGATAGCCAGTAAGAAGTCATATCATTATAACACATATTCTTATTTTGAGGAAAATAATTACCTTGCAACTAGGTTTTATGTTGTTTTCCTTAACTAATTATTTACAACTTAATTCTATTAATAGCTATAGTTAAAAGACATATTGTAGTTAGCATATAAAACTTATTAAATGTTTCTTTTCTTTTCTTTTTTTTTTTTTGTTTTTGGTACTGGGAATTGAACTCAGGTGTTCTTGACCACTGAGACACATCCACAGCTATATATATATATTTAGAGAGAGAGAGAGAGAGAGAGAGAGAGAGAATTTTAATATTTATTTTTTAGTTTTCGGCAGACACAACACCACAGCTATATTTTTATATTTTATTTAGAGACAGGGTCTCACTGAGTTGCTTAGCACCTCACCATTGCTGAGGCTGGCTTTGAACTCATGAACCTCCTGTCTTGGTCTCCCAAGACACTGGGATTACAGGTGTTCACCACCGTGCCTGGCTATGTTTTTGTTTCTTAAAGGAAAAATCATTAGCTTTAAAGTTACATTTAATTTCCTGGTTATATATTTAGAAAAAGGCCAATTAAAACTTTGAAAATACAAAGAATTTTAAGTGAACTATATTATCTACATGCTTGCTGAATATGAGGACATACTGGGTGGCAATATAACTATTTACCCAAATCTATGCTCTTCTAAGATGATAAATCATGTTTATAAATTTCTTAATAATTTTGGACATGAAATAAATCATTGTATAGATGTATATTTTGGGAAAAAGTGAGCTATTGTATCCTAGTTTGCACTGATGTAGTTAAAATAACTTTTCCTATATCAATATAGTATCCATAAATCCAAGTTTGTCCCCCAAAATTTGTGATGGAGAGCATAATAGCAAATGACAATGCATTTCATATTTATTTGAGGTCTATAATTAAAAAAATCATGTGTTACTATACAATATAAAGTTCTTTCAGAACTGTGTTAATTAGACACATGTGGGATTAGAGATGGCGTTTAATCCAATTCAGTGCTTTGTGTGCAAAAACACCACTCCTGTTCCTCCAAATTTTAGGGTCAAATTGCCAAATGATTCTGTGTGTTCTCTTTCTCTACATCCAATCTGGGTAAATCTTAGTATATAATCCACAACTCTTAGTAACGACTCTAGCCCTCAGAGGTTTCACTTCTTTAGCTATTTCTAGAGCCTTTGAAAAGTTCGCATGTTTATAGGAGAATTATACAATAAGGCTTGATTCATGTATCCAAAGGAAGATAAGGCTGTGACGATTGGTCAGATATGTTTTCCTCTCTCTGTTGTCCATGTTTGGTTCTCTCAGCCTCATTTCTGCATTCACAGGCTGGATCTTTCCTCCTTCCATAGCTAAGTAGGGATGTTTCCGTGTCTTCTCATTTCCAGTCTGTTCAGACACAACCCTAAACTAAAACTGATATAGATTTAAATGAAGATTCTGAGAGAAGAGAGAGGGTGGCCCTTGTAACACACCATTAACCCTTTCCCACATTAAATATTTCTGTTTACTCCAAACTCTCACCTTATCATTCTTCCAGTGCTGTTCTTCCTCACCCTCCTTCTGTGCCCCTCATGCTGATTCTTTTGTGTTGTCATCCAGACTTTTCTCTCCGGAACCTCAAATCCTCTACCCTTTCTTACACAAACCAACTCCCTCAAGGCCTTCGGTGAGGCAGATAATTATTTTCAGCGTAAGTTGTTTATTATTTTGGTATAGGAACCTTCTCTGAAAAGAATTTTGTTTCATTTTTCTATTTTGTTACAGTTTATCCCATTCCATTACATAATTCTGCAGTTGTGGATAGTTCTAAATACTAATTCAAGAAACAGGACCTGGACCCCATTTCATCAAGCCCATTTATGTTATTATACTGGAACTAACGCTCAAGAATTTTAAGACATGTACTTGTATGGGGCCACCAATGGCAGTAAAACATTGGGATATCGTATCTAGACTTACCTCATTATTTGGTAAACTAAGAATAAAGGCTAAAAATAAAGACTAGTGTAGAGTCTGCTGAACATAACTTCTAACATGATATCATTTTCACCACCACTATTCTCTTGAAAAAGGAGGAAGGAAATAATGAATTGGCAAGTTGTTTTTTTTTTTTTTTGTCTGAGACTAATTGCCTTACAGAGGAAATTGACTTAAAACCTGGGGCATGATGTGTTAAAATGCAGGCAGCCTCAAAGATCATCAACTGTAAGAAACAGGAAGAGACTTTGAAGTAAGACAACTTCTCATGCTTTTAAACATATTCCCTTGTGGAATCTTAGTTTTTGTATTATGCTTTTCCAAGCTGTCCTCCAGATGTTACATACTAGACTTTTTCCTCAGGGAAATATGATAGCTTAGACATCTTGTATACAGACATCAAGATCAAAACACAGAGGCATCAGCTCAATTTCACAAAAATGTTTCATAGAATCTTGTTGCAGAAAGTTGGATTCATTCAAGCAGCTGCTTATATCTAGTTTCCACACTGTCGAATATCCTCCTTGAAATCTTATGTAACTTTCAGTCTAATGCCCATGTTAAGAGGAATAGACAAGTAGATAAACACTTTTTCAATCATGTTTCTGGATTTGGGGGCTATCAAGTATTAGTTAATGAAAGAATCAATAGCACAATTGTTTTTTCACAGTTGTCTGTATAATTAATGATACATAGAGAAAACTTTTTCAAAAATAAATAAGATATAGAGTTGTTTGGTACACAGTCTGTGGAAGAAGATTGTTAATAATACAGTGGAAAGTAGAGCCATACCTTGGGTTTCCGAGGATTTTCCATGGAACATGGGTTTCAAATCATTCAAGACAGAGACCTGAGCAAAGGCATGGAAAATTGGGAGGAAAATAAATAGACCAATTTGACTAAGGAAGATGTTATATTAGTATATATTGCAATGTTAGTGAAAATACAAGGTTAGTGCATGTCACCCAGGAAGAAATGATGAAAAATTAATCTCCTTCCTCTCTTACTTGAATTTTATGATTAAATAGTACATTCATCGTAATATAGAGGTAACATGTAACTAGCTTATATTAGATTAGTTACATTAATTAAATCTATCACAAAAAATCTGAAAAAAAAATTAAAAGGAGCCAAAACACTGACTTTCAACTTAAATCTTATGTAGTTAAAATATTTTAGCAGGAGAATTTGGAGATGAGAATGAGTTGTGTTTAAATGGAGAGGAAAGGAGGAAGAGACAGAGTCCATTCTTGGAGGACTGCTTGGTACCAGGCATTGTACCAGTTACCATTTCCACATTAATTCACTGTCTCATTCAGAAGCAGTATTAACAGAAATGAATAAGTACTTACTCCCAGTACTTTTGTCTTGCTACAGCATGACTGGCAAGGGTCCTGGGAAGCCTCTTAGAAGATAATGAGGACATCTGACACGCTATTTAAACAGGAAAAGTCTAGAATATAACTGTTGTTTAATAGTATGCGCTTTTAATCAGTGCCTTTTGGTATAGAGATGATGGTTCCAGAAGTATTTATGTGCTGATTCTGAGGCATTTTTAATTAATGCTCTATAAAATTTTCAGTTTCTCATTTGCATAGGCAGATGGGTAGACTCTTAGATGTACATTGGCTCTTAAAAGCTTTCTTTGTCTCTGAAAAAGGGTGAACAGGAAGAAGCTTTTGGTAGGGTGGAGTTTTTGTTCTGTCAGGAGCAACAAAGAAACATATGCATCTGTGAATGGATTGATTATTTTTTCGATGAAGTAAGAGCTCAGGACTACTTAATTAGTAGCTGATGAGAGAGAGAGAGAGAGACATGAGAAGAGAGAATGAGAGAGAGTGGTGGGGGAATCTCTTGGTGAAATTTTTATAGTTAAATTAAAATAGGCCTGTTGTGGTTTAGCTATGAGGTGTTCCCTGAACATGTGTGAGACCATGCACAAAAGTGAAATGATTGGGATATGAAAATCTTAATTTAATCAGTGCATTAATTTCCTGAAGGGGATCAACTGGATGGTAACTGTAGGCACATAGGGTGTGGCTGGAGGAGGTGGGTCTTTGGGGACCTGCTTTTGGGGTATATATTTTGTCTGTGGTGAGGGGAGTCTCCCTGCTTCCTGGTGCCATGTCCTGAGCCACTGTCCTCCGCCACACTCTTCCGCCATGATGTTCTGCTCACCAATGGACTAAGACCTCTGAAACTGTGAGTGCCCCAATAAACTTATTCTCTCTAATTGTGCTGGTCATAGCAAGTGAAATAACTGACTAAAACAACACCTATGGGTGATGGGGCATAAAGAAAGTATATGCATGGTATTTACTTGGTTGAAAAAAAAAACACCTTTTAGAGAAAAAGCAATCTGATATCTCTGAAAACATTTCAATTAGTTGAGTTTAGGCTGATCATTATACCATGTACAAAATACGTCTTCACCCGTATGATTCTTATAATTTTAGACATAATTGGGTAGGGATTCTGTATAAGAAACAAACAACTGTTTGTGGGCTCCAGGTTTCCCAGTATTGGTTCATTGGTTAATAAATTAATGAATGTTATTGAGCATCTCCTCATGCCGGGCACTGATGAAGGTAATGAGAGCAGTAGGACAGAATGAACAAGACACAGGAGGCCTTATGGAACTTATATTTTCCTGGAAGATATTTTCATTTTTGCTAAAAAAAAAAAATCTCCCAAATATGTTAAAATAGTTTTAATCTGCATTTTGCATTTCTTTCCATAATTCTCTCTCTTTTGCCAATTTTAATACAATTTGTAAATATTTCAAAAAGAGAGGAAGAGGATTTTTTGAGTTAAGTACTAATATTTAGGACCTTTGGCTTTTTGTGCTGAAGAGGTCATTGTCTCTTTTCCAGGGAAGAAGCGCTGCATTCCTGTGGTCCTGGCTCACTCACTGCTGAAGCGCTCTCACACACTGAGCAGCACCCACTGTTGTTCATGCTCCTTCTTTGGTCTGCATCGCTTATCTCCCTGGACCATCCGGTGCTGCTGCATTTGCCTCCTTAAATAGGCTGCTGGCTGGAGGCTCTATTTCCAGCCTGGAATTCCCCCTTCCATTGCCGTCAAGTCATTCTAAATCTTTTTTCTTTCCCCCCAAACAATGGAGAAATTCAAAGATGGAGGGGAATGGATGTTGACTCAGATTGAATCAGCTGTTTTACAATTAAATGTATGAGTCTAATGTCTACCATTTTTGTTTATTGTATTCACACTGGTTTTCCATCATAGTTTATGTTTTTACCTTTGTAATGAGATAGTGCCACTCAAATCATGGGGAGGAAAATGATCAAAATAAGTTGAATGCTACACAAGCCAGGGATGTGTTGTAAATTAGATGCAGTGTACTACAATGGTTAAGACCGTGCTCACGGCACCATATTGTCTCAGTTTAAATCCCAACAGATTTTTGGACATAGTTTGCTTATTTATCAGTGCTAATAATGACACCCAGTATTTCACAGGACTATTGTGAAGGTCAAGTTGGTTGTTGCATGTGAAGCACTAGGATCATTGCTTGACATATAGAAAACTCTTTTTATTAATAAGATTATTATTTTCATTATTAATAGTGGATATGATGATAGTCTCAGGGAAGAACATTTTATTCCTAAGTTAAAAAAAAATAAGAAGTTTAAATCTTTAAATTCATTAAAGTTTGGAATGGACTTATAGGATACCTGTACTTTGAAAAAAGATTTACTATAATACCAAATAGAAAACTAATTTAATAATGTAATCTCATGAAACCATATGGACCTTGAATGTCCAATTTAAACTAGGAATAACATAATTGACAACGTGTGTTTCCTCTTCTTAATTGTCTGCTCATATCCTTTGGCAGGTTTCTTTGTGTGTTATCTTTTTCTCATTGGTGTATTGGATTTCCCCCGCCTCCCAGCTTCCTTCCTTCCTGCCTGCCTGCCTGACTTAGAGATTGAACCCAGTGGGGCTCTTAACCACTGAAACACATCCCCAGCACTTTTTATTTTTTATTTTGAGACAGTGTTTCACTAATTTGCTTTGGGACTCTCTAAATTGCTGAAGCTGGCCTTGAACTTCCAATCCTGCCACAGCCTCCTGAGTTCCTGGGATTACAGGTGTGCACCAACACACTGGGCCAGGAATTCTTTTGTAGTTAGTGTATTAGGGAAAGACTTCACTTCTTTGGTTTCATTTTTCCATGCAATGAATTATCCTCAGAGTTGACACTCCTAGTCTCTGCCACCCCTTATTACCTCATTTGAAAAAATTATTTCATTGTTGAGATTAGCAGTATTTAATGTTGGTGCTACTCTTTCTGGACCACTCTTTACTTGGAAACAGGATAGTTAGTGTAAGACACATGCATGGCTCTATTCTGAGAACTAGGTCTTTCAAATAGAAAATATTTGTTAGGCATCTGTTAACATTTTCCTTTGAATTTTTCCAACGACTGCAAATAATGGGGTATAGACCAAAGAGTGGGATAGCTGGGTCAAATGGTGGTTCCATTCCTAGTTTTCCAAGGATTCTCCATAATGCTTTCCATATTGGCTTCAGCAATTTGCAGTCCCACGAGCAATGTATGAGTGTGCCTTTTCCCTCACATCCTTGCCAACACTCATCGTTGTTTATATTATTAATAACTGGCATCTGACTGGAATGAGATGAAATCTTAGTGTAGTTTTGATTTGCATTTCTCTAATTGCTAGAGATGTTGAACATTTTGGCATATGTTTGTTGATTGATTATATATCCTCTTCTGAGAAGTGTCTGTTCAGTTCCTTGGCTCATTTATTGATTGGGTTATTAGTTTTTTTTTTTTGGTGTTAAGGTTTTTGAGTGCTTTATATGTCCTAGAGATTAGTGCTCTATCTGATGGGCTTGTGGTAATGATTTGCTCTCATTCTATAGGCTCTCTATTCACTTCACTGATAGTTTCTTTTGCTGAAAAGAAGCTTTTTAGTTTGAAGTGTACTATATTTTTGAATTTGATTTGCCAGAATTTTATTGAGAATTTTTGCATCTATGTTCATTAGAGATATTGTCTGAAGTTTTCTTTTCTTTTCTTTTTTTTTTTTGATGTGTCTTTGTTTGGTTTTAGAATCAGAGTGACATTGGCCTCATAGAATGAGTTTGGAAGTGTTCACTCTTTTTCTATTTCCTGAAATAAATTGAAGAGTATTGGTATGAATTCTTCTTTAAAGGTCTTGTAGAACTCGGCTGTGTATCCATCCGGTCCTGGGCTTTTTTTTTTTTGTTGGTAAGCTTCTGATGGTATCTTCTATTTCCTCACTTGAAAATGATCTGTTTAAATTGTGTATATATATCATCCTGATTCAATTTGGGCAAATTATATGACTCTAGAAATTGGTTGATGCCTTTGATATTTTCTATTTTTTTGGAGTACAAGTTTTCAAAATAATTTCTTTTTTCTTTTTCTTTTTTTTTTTTTTTTGTATTTCTGTAGTTGCTAAGAGCCAAGTATATGATGCATGGCATTATTGGTTGAAAGGTGACACCAGCTAGCCATTGAGATGATATGATTATGTTAAGATTTGCATTCATATGGATATTGGACTCCTGCTGTTCACCTTGGCCTGCTAAGGGAATCCTGGAGAGTTCCCATTGGTTGGGGAAGTACAGTAGGAGGGAGTTCCTTCGGGGGCGGTTCCCGGAGGAGGCCGTGTGGGTGGATCGGAAATCTTCCCTGGCGCGTACTGGACATTGGTGGCAGTTTCAAAAAATAAAGTTTGTTCCTGCTTGAGTGGCTCGTGATTTTGTGCCCAGCCAGACTGCGGCACGTAGTGTCTACTGTGATATTTCCTTTTTCATCACTTATGTTAGTAATTTGAGTTTTCTCTCTCCTCTTCATTAGCATGGCCAAGGGTTTGTCAATTGTATTTATTCTTTCAAAGAGCCAACTTTTTGTTTTGTCCATTTTTTGAATTGTTTCTTTTGTTTCAATTTCATTGATTTTAGCTCTGATTTTAATTATTTCCTGTCTTCTACTGCTTTTGTTGTTAATATGTTCTTCTTTTCTAGGGCTTTGAGATGTAATGTTAAGTCATTTACTTGTTGACTTTTTTTCTTTTATGGAATGAACTTCATGCAATGAATTTTCCTTTTAGTACTGCTTTCATAGTGTCCCAGAGATTTTGATATGTTGTATCTGTGTTCTCATTCACCTCTAAATTTTTTAAATCTCCTCCTTGATGTCTTCTGCAACCCATTGTTCATTTAGTAGCATATTATTTAGTCTCTAGGTGTTGGAATAGCTTTTATTTCTTATTTTATCATTGATTTTTAATTTCATTCCATTATGATCTGATAGAAGGCAGGGTAGTATCTCTACTTTTTTAATATTTGCTAAGAGTTGCTTTGTGGCATAACTTATGGTCTATTTTAGAGAAGGATCATGTGCTACTGAGAAGAAAGTGTATCCGCTTGATGCAGGTTGAATTATTCTATATATGTCAGTTAAGTCTAAGTTATTGATTGTATTATTGAATTTTATAGTTTCTTTGTTCATCTTTTGTTTGGAAGATATATCCAGTGGTGAAAGAGGTGTGTTAAAGTCACCCAAATTTTTGCATTGTGGTCTATTTGACTCTTGAACTTGAGAAGAGCTTGTTTGATGAACATAGATGCTCCATTGTTTGGGGCAAATATATTTATAATTGTTAAGTCTTGTTGGTGTATGATTCCCTTGTGCAGTATGTAGTGTCCTTCTTTTTCCCTTTTGATTGACTTTAGATTTAAGTCTACTTTATTTAATATGAGGATGGGAACCCCTGCTTGCTTCGTCAGTCCATGTGAGTGGTATGATTTTTCCCAACCTTTCACTTTCAGTCTGTGGATATCTTTTCTTATGAGATGAGTCTATTGAAGGCAGCATATTGTTGGGTATTATTATTATTATTAAATTTTCTATGGTAAGTTTAGGCCATTAACATTCAGGGTTATTATTGAGACGTGATTTGTATTCCCAGCCATTTTTGTTTATTGTTGGTATTGAACTTGACTTGGTTTTTTTCCTCTGATTAGTTTTTCCTTTAATGTAATACTTCCCTCAGCTTATTTTCATCATTATGTTTCATTTCCTCTTCATGGAATATTTTGCTGAGGATGTTCTGTAGTGCAGGCTTTCTAGTTGTAAATTCTTTAACTTTTGTTTATCATGGGAAGTTTTTATTTCATCATCAAATCTAAGCTTATTTTGCTAGATATAAGATTCTTGGTTGGCATCCATTTTCTTTCAGAGCTTGGTATATGTTGTTCCATCATCTCCTGGCTTTGAGGATCTGGGTTGAAAAATCTGCTGAGATATGAATTGGTCTCCCTCTATGTGTGATCTGATGCCTCTCTCTTGCAGCTTTTAAGATTCTATCCTTATTCTGAAAATGCTAAGCATTTTCATTATAATGTGCCTTGTTGTACATCTGTTGTAATTTTGTACATTTGGTGTCCTGTAAGCCTCTTATATTTGGTTTTCTGATTCATTCTTCATGCTCGTGAAGTTTTCTGATATCTCATTGAAGAGATTGTGCATTACTTTGATTTGAAACTCTGTGCCTTCCTCTGTCCCAATAACTTAGATTTGGTCTTTTATGCTGTTTCGTAATTCTTGGATGTTCTGTTCATGGTTTCTAACCTTCTTCACTGTGTGGTCAACTTTATTTTCCAGATTATACACTTTGTCTTCATTATCTGACATTTCCTTCTTTCAAGTAGTCTGGTCTGTTGGTTATGCTTTCTATTAAGTTTTTTCATTTGGTTTATTGTTTCCTTCATTTTAAGGATTTCTAAATTTTTTTTTTTTACAGAGTCTCTATCTTTTTCTTGAAGTAATCTTTTGCTACCTTTATTTGCTCTCTTATCTCTTAGTTGGAGTGATCAGTTTTTGCCTGTATTTTCTCATTTAGGTCATTCTTTAATTTACAGATTATTTTAATTATGAACCTTCTGACCTCCTTTTCCGACATTTCATCCACTTCACTGTCCATGAGTTCTGTCACTGTAGTATCTTGGTTGGTTTGGGGCACTTTCCTCCCTTGTTTTTTCATGTTGTCTATGTGTCTTCCTTTCTTGCAGTGTAGATCTGAGATATTACAGTTCTACCTTATATTCTTGTAGTACCCGTGCAGATTGTTTGTCCCTCACCCTAATGGGCTTCCAGACCTTGCTTGTGTCCCACAATGTATGCTACTGCAACTAAAGGTAGTGGCAGCAATAGCCAAGATAATTATCTCAAGATAATAGTGGAGGTGCCCCAAGATGGATGCAATGTCTTACAGAGATGGGGTTGAAAGGGTGGGCCTTCTGCTATCTTTGAGATGCCTGCTCTGAGATGCAGCTGCTTCTAGGCCCTGTTTGTTGTCAAAAGGTAGGGGCTACTGAATGGGGAAGGTATGGTGATGTCTTCAGCATCCTTCAGGTTAGACAGGCTCTCAGGTGTGTAGGGGGCGTGGCAGACTCAGATCTACCATGGCTTGGGTCCCTTACAGGTCGGTGTAGGCAAATCTGGGCCGGGCCTGGGCTCTAGTGGGTGTCTGCCAGTGTCAGGATGGACCCGGGCCTATTCTGAGCCTGGGTCCCCACACAGTTCTGTGTGGGCAGTTCTGGACCAGGACTGAGCTCCCATCCTGTCTTTTTCCTTATAAGTCATCCAGTGTAACTTTAAAATCTCAAAGTGGAAGCTCAGCTCTTATTTTCCTGCCTTTCTTCTTTAGTAACATAACAGTTTCCCCAGCCTTATTGAGATATAATTGGAAAATTAAAATTGTATACATTTAAGATGAACAATATGATGTTTTCATATATATATATATACACACATCATGAAATGATTACCATAATCAAGTTTACTACCATATTCACCACCTCGTTTACTTACTTTCGTTTTGTGTGTTGGAGAACATTTAATAGCTACTATCAGCAAATCACAAGTAAATATTCACTACAATATTAACTATAGTCACCATGCTATACATAAGATCTCTGGAATTTATGAGGCACATAAGAAATTAAAATCATAGTTTTCACTCTAATTATCTTTAACTACTTGGCAAGTATTGAGAGTTAGTGTTGTCTTTATCAGTTATATGTTCACTATGATTTTTTTTGACCCATATGTCATTTTGAAGGGTAATTTATTTATTTATTTATTTTGTAGTTTTAGGGCTCAGTCCCATTATCTCACACATGCTAGGCAAATGTTCTACTACAGAGCTACACTCCCATCCCTGAAGTACAATTGTTCTACATTTCCGAATTTATAGTTTTGTTTTTCTTTTTCATTTAAATCTAATTGATTTGCCTACATTTATTAAACTTCTAATTTTGAGATAATTATGGATTTTCATGCAGGTGTAAGAAAAATAGAGAAATCCCAGTTTCCCCCGCCTAGTGGTAGCATTTTTTTGCAAACTATACAGTACAATTTCAAAATAACTATATTGACATTGGATTCAAGATACCAAATACTTTCCACCACAGGGATCTCTCACGTTGTCCTTTTATAACCACATCCAATTTTTTCCTATCCCTTTCTCCCTGTCTACTCTATCTTTAAATCCTGGCAATTACTAACCTATTCTCCAAATCTATAATTTTGACCATTTAAGAAGGAGTCATATGGTATGTAATGAACTGCAATTTTCTACTTAACTCAGCATAATTCTTTGGAGATTTATTCAGGTTGCTGCATGTATCAACAGTTTGTTCCTTTTTATTGCTGAGTAGTATTCCATTCTTTAGGTATACCAAATCTGTTTAAACATTTTTTATTGAAGTACATTAGATTATTTCCAGTTTGTTATTATCATGATCAAAGTTGCCATATGAACATCTATAAATGGGTGTTGTGTGTGAGCATATGTTTTTATTTCTCTAGAATAAGGATAATTTTTGGATAATTGTTGCACACTAAATTTTTTTAAGCAACTGCAAGTGTTTTTCCAGAACTTCTGTACTATTCTATGTTCCACTATTAATGGATGAGTATCCCAATTTTTCCTTAACTTTTCTAGCCTTTGATGTTTCTGTGTTTTTAATTTTTTCCCATTCTGATAAAGGTGAAATGATATCTCATTGTAGTTTCAATTTGCTTTTCTTTAAAGTTTTCTTTCTATGTGTTAGGTATTTAATAATTTATTATTTAATTGACATGTTAATCATGTACAATATGTTTTGAAATATGTGCACACTGAAAGGCTCAATTGAGGTAAATTACTTGAGCTTTATCTCATATGTTTGTCCATTTTTGTGGTAAGAAAACATAAAATCTACTCAGTAACTTTCAAGAACACAACTAATTATTATAAACTATATTCATCATGTTGTACAATAGCTCTCTTGAAGTTACCCCTCCTATCTAACTAAAAGTTTGTATTCTTTGACTGATATCTCCCCAACCATCATCCCTCCATCAACCCTTGTCTTTGGTGACTGCCATTCTGCTCTCTGATCATTTTTTTGATCATCTTTTTATTTGCTTGTCATCTATATGTCTTCTTGGATAAAGTGTCTCTTCATGTCTTTTCTTTATTTTCTAATTGTATTGTTTTTCACTTTTAAAAAAACATGATAAGATTTTAAAAAGCAATTTTAAAATATACATTCATATAGTGTGAGCACTCAAATAGATGTTATCGCTTCTCTGTATTAGGATTCCTTGATTCATTGTCGATTAGCATGTTACAGAATTGTATCTAAAGCCAGAAACACATTTTTAACAAATCAGCATTGATGGAAAATTCTCATCTTTTAAATATGGATTATACTTTGGAATTGGTAAAATGTCAATAAATCCCTTAAGAGAAAGCTTGGTTTGGGGGTTCTGAAAGTATTATATTTCAGGTATCAGTCCTTGTCAAATATGTGTTTGAAAATATTTTTTCTTGGCCTTCAGTTTTTCTTTTCATCCTCTTAACAGACCGTTTCTCAGAGCAAAAGCTTACAATTTTAATGAAGATCAATTTGTCATTTTTTTTCCTTTTATGGTCTATGCTTTTGTTTTTGAGACTAATATCTTTTATCCTAGTCCTACATCCTGAATATTATTTTGTCCATTTAAGATTTTCCCTTTAAGCATTGTTGTTTCACAATTAATTCCAAATGAAGTTAATTTTGTATTAAGTATGAGACATGTGTTAGGAATTGAGCCTCCTCTTTTTGCCTATGATTGTCCAATTACTCCTGTATGATTTATCAATAAGGCTATCATTTATGTATTAAATTGCTTTTGAATATTTGTCAAAAATGTTACCTAAATTTTTGTGGCTCTATTTGGGGGTTCTCTATTTTGCTCCCTTAACCTAGGTGTCAATTACTTCAATATCACAGATTCCTGATTACTAATAGCTTCAAATTATATAAATTGATACATCCAGCTCAATTTATTTTCAAAATTATTTGGGTATTCTAGTTTCTATCCCTTTTCATATAAGTTTTAGAATGATCTTGTAGACACACACACACACACACACACACACGACACTTAAAAGAGTTTGTGGGACTGTGGGAATTTTGATAAGAATATGTTAACTCTGAGTATCAATTTGGTGAGAGTTGACTTGTTGTTTCAACCTATGAACATGATATGTCTTTCCAAGTATTTATATCTTCATTGACCTCTTTCATTCATATTGTTGTTTTCTGTATACAAGTTCTGCTATTGTTTTAATAATTGCTTTTTGAAAGTCATGCTGAGGGGCTGGGGATGTGGCTCAAGCGGTAGCGCACTCGCCTGGTTTGTGTGCGGCCCGGGTTCGATCCTCAGCACCACATACAAACAACGATGTTGTGTCTGCCGAAAACTAAAAAATAAATATTTAAAAAAAAAAAAAAAGAAAGAAAGTCATGCTGAAATTTAATAGTCATTGTGATTCCATTAGGAGATGGAGCTTTAAGAAGTGATTAGACTGGGCTGGGATTGTGGCTCAGTGTTTGAGCACTCTCAGCACCACATATAAACAAACAATGAACGATAAATGAACGAATAAATAAATAAATAAATAAATAAATATTTTTTTTTTAAAGAAATGATTAGGTCCTGAGACCTAATCCACCCTTAAGAATGGAATAAAGCCATTTATTTTTGGGGGAGTAGGCTAGTTATCACCATTGTGGTTTTTTGTAAAGTAGAACTGGCTCTTGTGATTTCCTTTTCTTCCCCACTCTTTGCTCTTTGTTTCTGCCATAGGATGCAAGATGGCCCTCCAGATGCCTACAGATGCAGCACCATATTCTTGGACTTCAGGAGTAGTAGGAAAAAAACATTTTCTTTTTTAAAAAAAATCACTCAGTCTTGGGTATTTTATTATCGCAGCAGAGGCTAAGGCAAGTAATACATAGAGATATATATGGTTAGATCAACATCATATTGTTTTATTTTGTATCTGAATTGTCCGTTTTGGCTTTCTATAGTGTAAGGAGAAATCGTACCCCTACTTCATATCATGCAGACACAGCTATTGCATCCAAGAGATGAAAGACGTTTTTCCCCCTCATGATTTAAATATTGTAACTGACATGCATCTCCAAAACATCTGAAAAGTGTTTGAATAATGTATCGTTGCCTTATTATTTATCATAGTGTTCCCTTTTCTCTTGTTATCTCTTAGGAAAGAAAGCCAAATTTAATGTTGCTTTTCTCTGCTGTCTCTTCCATTAACTTGATTTAGCTTGGAACAAAATAGAATTGTTGAAGTGATATTATTTTCTTCATTTTTAAATATGTAAACAAATTATGATTTAAGAAATTCCTCTATGAATCATGCATTTTTCTAGAAAATTTTGATAACTGAGTTGCAAAATATCACCCACATCTTTGAGAGACAGAATGACTAACGGCAGCCTTTCCTATCTAGATGAGAGTCTGTCTACTGAATAAATTTTAACGTTCACAGTTTCAAGCATTTTTCACTCGTTAGCTAAAGAACATTTGAAAACTGCATAAAACAAACTTCCCAAAGGAATTCATTCCATAGAGATTACTGTTGGTCTTTTAAGAACAAAATGCTATTCATGGTTATTCACTTTTTTCTCTTACTCCTTGGGGATGAAATAGTCAGACAATGAACACAAAAACTTCTGTTCACTGTGAATCTCATTCTCTGTCTCAAAGTTCAAATTGTCTTCCACCTAAAGTCAGTTAATACAGACAAAATTTGCAGTAACACATGAGTTTTCAGAATCAAATATCCAAAATGAAAACCTGCTCTTTTCTGGAGCTCTGACTAAAGTAATAATTATAATAACAAATAATTTATATATAAAAACACCTCTGTTTTATCTAAGTATGTTTATAGATGAGGTATAATATCAAGTTTTTTTCTCTTGATTTTTTAGTAAAAATATTTATTTTAATAAAGACCTTGAAAATTTCTTTTAAAATGTTTTAGATTCCTTCTGATTCCTTAAAATTTGACAAATCAAAAATATCTTTCATATTTGAAATGACAGACTGATTTTGTAAAAACCCCAATATACAATTAATTCTTAAAAAGATTTTTTTATTTAGTGCAAGGTTAGTGTATCTAAACTTGAAAACGTTGATGTTAATGTCAGTGACATCAGCCAATCTTGTTACAAAAATTTCTAGAACAATGATATTGCAAAAATTTTATGACTTGTTTTTCTCACTGTAAACAAGTGAACACAATTTATACTTGAGATATGCCAAAACAACCGATTTTGTGAGATTAATAAAAGGGTGGGGTGTACCAAATACATTTTTATTTTAAGCATAGGGCTTACAGAGCAACAAATCAGACAGTTCTGGTTCTGAACTTTGGCTCTGTCCATTTATTGACTATGACATGGCACACCTCACAACTTTCCTATGTATAAAGTCCACTAATACTTACTCACCAAAAGACTATTGAGGAGATAGCAGCAAAGATGGCTATATACATCTTTGTGCCCTGCATGTGACTGCTACAGGGAAGAACCAGGGTAACAAGAGAAAAGCTGTATTTCAAGGAAAGTTATTAAAGGAGAAGCCTGGAAATCAGCAAGGAAATGATGGGAGTCCTAAATAGCAGAGAGACAGAAAGCCAATATACAGAAGAGAATGAAGCAAATTGCAACTGCAACTTCAACCCTGCATCCACTTGTGGCTACGGGGGTTGCAGGAGTGTGGGCACATTGCCAAGGCAAAGGTAAGTGGACAAGGAAGGGCTGACAAGCCCACAAGCCCCATAGTAGAAGACTGGCTAGGAAAATTTCACAGTAATCACAAGCTTTACATCCAAGTTGGGGAGCTGCTGGTCTAAGAGTGACTGCTCTGTTCCAAAGAAGGTACTCACTATGGGCCTCCATCATCCTTCAGAACCGAAGTTGTTACAGTAACAACTATGAGCTGCCATCAGGTAAGGGCAGGCTGCTTAACTCTCATGCTGCCAGAAGCCTTGGGCTTGCATATGCCTCACCAGATAGAAGACTGCATCTTCAGCCTGCTTTAGCTTCAGGACCAGTAGCTTCCCTGAAGGAACTGGGAGGTGACCCTTTCCAGCTTATACCTTTGTGACTACAGCTACTGGTGCAAAATCTGTGTCTATCCTCTGAGAACTGGGAAAGGTCCTAGTCACATTCTACCTGCAGCTCCAGGATCCCCAATCTCGGGCACCATGTGTGCTCAGCTGGTGGGAAAGAGCAAAGGTATGTTTCCCAGTCCACATAGTTGTGACGGAAGAGGAAGGTGGAAAAGGCCCTGGCATCATCCAGGCCTGTCCCTGTGTTTTACAGGGAGGTCCCATGCATGTCTTATAGTTCGAGAACCATGGCCATCAATGCCATAAAAGTTTTCTGTACTAGAGCTTGACCTACATGACCTAGGGACTTTCCATGTCCTTCAGTTTTAGGACTGCAGATACCAAAGCCACAAACCCCAGCAACACCTGTACTATACCCTCAGGACAAAGGGGAGATCTCTTTTATGTTGTACACCTCTATAAATTTAGAAAAAGTGCCACAAGCCTAATGCTACCTTCAGGTACCCCAGGGGACCTAGGGAACGTGTCCATAGCCTACAGACTTAGAACCATGGCTGCTAGTTCCCAAACCATGATAGCACTTGAGCTTATTTATCCCTTGGGACCAGGAGAAATTATTATCTGGATTCCAGAGCTATATAAAAATGGCTTAAAGAGATACAAATACTAGCAGCAACCAGAATCACCCTATAGGATCTAGGAAAGGTCTTTTTTGTGTCCACAACTTGAAGTCTGTGTCACCTGTACTCATCCCATAGGACCTGGGAAAGGTTCTATTCCATTCTATGACTCCAAAAATATGACTTCTGTGCCACAGGCCCAGGCATATCCTGTATTCATCCTAATAGTCCTGGAAAAAGTCACTTTTAGATCCTGTGAATCAGGGACTGTGAGTGCTGGTGCCACAACATTGGTATCATCTATCCTTGTCTCATTGTAACTGCAGTAAGTCCTCCCCACAACCCACACCACTAAGACTATGTCAACTGCCATCAAAAGCCCTAGTGTCTTCTGTGCTTCACTCTGTGGAGCAAGAGGACATGTGCATCTGTAAACCTATGTCCATTGCAAATTCTTATAATTATATTCATGAACTACTATGGTCTGGACTAAGTAGCCACTCCTATGCACTGCTGATATCAATCAAAGATGAAGATATCACAAAGAAGACTATACTGCTGAACTTTCCTAAAATCAGAGTCAAAGCTCATATCCAACAGAAGTCCTATATCCTATCTAAATCATATAAAAAGTTATCTTACAAAACATATTCCATAAAATTAGAGGAGGTGATCATTATACCAGACATAACATAGAGAAAAACAAGGAAGAAAACATGGCATTTCCAAAGGACAATGATAATTCTCAGCAGAAAGATTATAGGCCATAAAAGAATGGAATAATATATACCATGTACTGAAAGAAAATAAAAAGCAAAAATTGCTCACCAAGTATTCCATACTCTGCAAAATTATCCCTCAAAAACAAAAAAAAGTTTCCAGAAGTCTTAGTTAACTTTTTATCACTGTGACCAAAATACCTGTCAAGAAGATCTCAGAGGAGGAAAAGTATATTTTGGGTTTACGATTTCAGAGGTCTCAGTCCATGATCTGCCAACTCCATTGCTCTGGGTCTGAGTGAATCCCAACATCATGGAGGAAAAGTGTGATAGAGAAAAGCTGCTCAGCTCTTGGCAACCAGGAACCACAGAAATATGGAGGAAGGTGCTAGGGACAGATATAGTCCAAGGCCATGTCCCCAGTGACTACTTCCTCCAGCTATGCCTCTCCTACCGTTGCCACCCAATAATCATTCAGCTATGAACAGATTATCAATCCATGGATGAGGTGAGGGGCCTAATTAGTGCTTGAAACCTGACCTCTGAATCATTAGGGTTCATATTTCAAAATATGAGATTTCCAAGGGACATTCCAGATCCAAACCATAACACCAGATAAGCAAAACCCGCGAGAATTCATCAACACCAGACCCATCCTACTAGAAATAATGACAGGATGTCCCAAACTATAAAGGAAAGGATGATAAGCACATGAGTATACAAAACCACTAGAGGAACAGATACACAAAAGAGAAAAAGAAGAGACTCAAAATTCAGCATGATGAAACTACTAAGTCACAAAAATAGATAAGAAGGGCATAAAGGAACAAAAATAAATGAAACAGGCAGAAAATAATTTTTAAAACAACAGAAGGAAGTTTCATATATATCAACAATAAACTTGAATGGAAATGAGTTAAATTTACAATCAGAAGAAATAAACTGGTATTACAAATTGGAAATATGGTGTCCCACAAAAGCTTATGTGTGAGACAGTGAAAGAATCCTGAGAGGTGAAATGATCAAATCATGAGAGTTGTGACCTAATCAGTGAATCAATCTGCTTGAATGGATTAATGGGAGGTCACTCTAGGTAGGATGTGGCTATAAGAATTAGGTCACTGGGATAGTGCCACTGGAGTTTATATTTGCTTCTGCGCTCTCTCTCTCTCTCTCTCTCTCTCTCTCTCTCTCTCTCTCTCTCTGCCTCTCTCTCCCCCACCCTTTCCTCCCTCTTTCTTACTGTGCTTCCTGGTCGCCATGTTCTCAGTTGCTTTCCTCTGACATGCCCTTCTGACATGATGTTCTGACTCACTTTAGGCCAGAGCTATGAAGTCAGCTGACCATGGACTGAACCTCTGTAACCATGAGCCAAAATAAACTTTTCCTTCTCTAAGTTTTTCTTGTTGGGTACATTGGCCACGGTGATATAGATCTAACTAAAGTAATGGGCTTAGTGGATAAAAAGAATAAGTCCTAACTACATGCTGCTTACTTTACTGGAAAATATATACATAAACTAAAAATAAAGGTTGGAAAAAATTATATCGTGGAAATGGAAAACAAAAGCAAGCAGGAGTGACTATACTCATATCAGGTAAAACAAACTTTAGGTCAAAGACTACAAAAAAGAAACAAAAGGATGAATTATATGTTGATAAAAGATCAATTCAGCAAGAAGATATAACAATTGTAATGTATATGTACCTAACATGGGAACACCCACATATCTGAAGCAAATATTATTCAGTCTAAACAAATAGATGGACTCCAATAACTAATAGTTGGGGACTTCAAGATTCCTGTTTTCTCAGTGGATAAATTATCCAGACCAAAAAAATAAACATCTAAGTTGAACTATACTAGGGACCTGTCAGACATTTACAGAACATTTCATCCAACAGCAACAGAATATACTTATTCTTCTTATTACATATGGAACATTATCCAGGATACATCATATGTTAAACCATCGTCAAGTCTGAATGATTTAAAGAAATAATTGAAATCATATCATGCATCTTTTCATACCACAACAGAATAAAACTACAAAATCAGCAAGACTAACAGAAAGTATAAAATACATGAAAATTTAATAATATGCTTCTAAATGACCAATGGGTAATTGAAGAAATCAAAAGGTAAATAAAAAATCTTTGAGTCGGACACATGTTTCACAAGTAAACAATATTAAAAGAAAAGTTTATAGAAATAAATGCATACATAATAAAGAAACTCAAAGAGAAAACCTAACATTGTACCTCAAAGACTTAGATTAAAAAGAACAAACCAAACTCATAGCTAGTACAAAGAAGGAAATAATTAAAAGTAACTACCAAATTCTTTTATGACTTCTGCATTACCCTGATACCAAAGCCAAAGATATAATAATAAAAAAAGAAAGCTATACATCCATAAACCTAATGAACACAAAGAAAAGAATTGTCAATATTGGCAAACCAAACTATTAGCACATTGAAAAGACCATACATCATGATTCACTCAAGGAAGCAAGGATGCTTCAACATATGCAAATTAACAAACATCACCCAAAACGTCAACCAAATAAAAGTAAAAAACCATGATTATTTTAATACATAATAGAAAAAAATAGAAAAAATATTGAATAAGATTCAATATACTCAAGATAAAAGCACTCATTAAATTAGATATAGAAAGAAAATACCTCATAATATGAAAAATATTTGAAAAATCTATAACCAATACCATAAGGAATGGGGAAAAGTTGAGTTTTATCTAAGATAAGAAATAGGGCAAGGAAGTTCACTTTCTTTAATCCTATTTAGTACAGTATAGGAAGTCTTAGAAGAACAATTAGGCAAGAGAAAGAAATAAAGCACATCCAGATTAGAAAATAAGAAGTTAAATTACTCATGTTTGCAGATAACATGATTTTATACATAGAAAAACATAACATCTTCATTAAAAAGCTGTATGGGGCTGGGAATATAGCTCAGTTGGTAGCGTGTTTGCCTTGCATACACAAGGCCCTAGGTTTGATTCCCAGCACCACAAAAAAGAAAAAAAAAAAAGCCGTTAGAATTGACAAATTCAATAAAGTTGCAGGATAAAGGTCAACATGTAAAAACAGTATCATTTTTGTACAGAAATAATAATGAACCCACTGAAAAATAAGTTAAGAAAGCAATCTCATCCCAATACCTACAAGAAGTTAGGAATAAATTTAACCAAAGAAGTGAAAAATCTTTACAATGAAATTTATAAGAATTGATGAAAAAAATTACAAAGGACACACAAAAAATGTACAAGTATCCCATGTTCATGTGTCAAAAGAATTTATATAGTTAAAGTGGACACACTAAACAAAATGGCCTATAGATTAAACACAATTTCCATCAAAATGCCAATGACTTTCTCCACAGATAGGAAAATTAAAAAAAAATATAAAAAGTTTATGAAATTCATTTGGAACCACAAAATACACAGAATAGCCAAATTGATCCTGAGGAAAACAAAAACAAAGTATCCCCCTCCTCCCACCAAAAAAAAAAAAAACTGGAAACATAGTAGTACAAATACCTGACCCTCAAAATACGCTACAAAGTTATAGCAACAAAAATAGCACAGTTCCATCCATAAAAAAAGATATGTAGACCAATGGAACATAAGAGAAAACCCTGAAATTAATTCGTTACCCTACAGCCAACAGGTTTTTGACAAAGGTGCCAAATCATAAGTGGAGAAAAGAGTCTCTTCAATAAATGTTGTTAGAATAGTGGATGTGGATATGCAGTAGAATGTAAATTGATTCCTTCTTTCATTATACACAAATCAACTCAAAATGGAGAAAAGATCTAAATGTGAAACCTGAAACTTTTATGAACTTATTATAAGAAAACAGGAAAAACATTTCAAAAGATTGGTATAAAGAGTAATATTTTTACATAGGAAAAAAAAGGTCTAAGCAACTACAGTAAAAACAGATAGGTAAAATTACATCAAACTAAGAAACTTCTGCACAGTAGAAAAATAATGACCAAAATTCAGAGACAACCTATAGAATGAGAGAAAAATATTTGCAAACAATAATTTGAGAAAGGATTAATGTCCAGAATACATAAGAAACTAAAAAAGCTGAATACCTAAAATATAATACAATTTAAAACTAGCTAAAGAACTAATGTCTCCAAAGAGGACACACAAGTGGTCAACAAGTATATGACAAAATGCTCAGTCTCACTAATCATCAGTGAAATGCAAATCAAAACCACAGTGAGATATCATTTCACTCCAGTTAGAATAACTATCATCAAAAGACAAAAAAATTACAAATACAACCAAGGATGTAGAGAAATGGGGAATTATTATACACTGTTGGTGGGACTGTTTATTAGTATAACTGTTATGATTCTCCATAACAGTATGGAGAATCCTCAAAAAACTAAGAATAGAACTACCAGCAATTCCACTCCTGGGTATATATATCTAAAGGGGATGACATCATTATACCAAAAGATACTTGTATTCCCATGTTTATGACAGCACCACTCACAACAGTAAAATGTGGGATTCATCTGGCTGTCCATCAGATTAATCAGGAAAATGTGATACACACAGATATGTATACACAGAATGGAATATTATTCAGCTATAAAAGGAATGAAATAGTGTCACCTGCAACAACCTTGGAGGAACTGGGAGTCATTATATGAAGCAAAATAAGTCACATATTCTCAAAAGTTGATTTTATAGAAAAACATAAGAGAATAGTGAACACTATTTATGTTAGCTTTTTGCCACTGCTATGGTTTAAATACGAGGTGTCCCCCAGAAGCTCATGTGTGAGACAATGCAAGAAAATTTAGAGGTTATGAAAGTCTTAGTCTAATCAGTTCATTAATCCACTTGAATGGACTGATTGGGTGGTAATGGTAGGAAGGTAGGGTGTGGCTGGGAAAAGTAGGTCACTGGGGGTGTGCCTTTGGGGTTTATGTTAAATTGATGTGCCTGTGGCATTTTCATTCTTTCCTCCTAATTCAATTTAAGCTAATTTTTAATTTCAATATATTTTAGTAAATTCCACCAGAAAGTGAGATTTATATTTTTAATTAATTTTGTGATGAGCAAGTGGACCTGAGAAGGATTATCCAGATTTCAGGACATGAGTCCTTATGCTGCATCAGAAACATGAGTCCTTATGCTGCAACAGAAAATTTCTGGGGAGAAGTCTTGGAACTTGAAGAAAAAAAAATCTCTGATCACAGTAGATAAACTAGATTATGAATTTTTAGATAAATTCAGGATATGAGCCCCAGAGTGTTCTGTTTTTCCCTCACTGGAAATAAAAGATAAGGAACAACTTCCTGCAACTGACATAAAATTTGGAGGAAGAAAGCAGTGGCTTAAGTAGGAATGGTGCTCCTGATACTCTTCCTTTTTGTTGAAATCTATGAACTTTTGATGACATTCCTCTGACTTGCCTGGAGGTATGTGCTACAAGTTCCTTTCTTGATTCTCAGTGTTCTGTCCTTCTTGGTTCAAATCAATATGGCTGCTGTATTCTTCCCAGTTCTGTTCCCTTCTGCTCCTTTTCTCAATTCTGTACTGAGGCTCTTGCACTTATTCTATTATCCTCAGAATAATTAGGAAGTCTCCAACCATGGAATAATTGCATTTCCAGAAAGTGCTGGTGGGAAGAGTCAGAAGGGTAAACTATCAGGCTCTTTATGCTCAGTATGGTATGCTGATCCTTTCTGAACTTTTGAGTGTTCAGTGATACCTGTGTAGCTCTCTGACATCTCCAAGTATTAGCTGTTGCTCATTTGCAATTTAAGAGATATAGAAGGAAGAGAAGATGTGGTCTTGTTCACCGCGTTATTAAAGACTTTGTGTGAATAGCTTACACTGACCAAAAAGTTGGGAAATTTCAAATTAAGACTGAAATTCAGTATATGAGTGCTGAATCTACAAACCAACACAAGAGCAGCCTGCAATGAGGAAGTGAGAAGATATGCTCAGTGGCACACGATTATGAGAGCGTGTTCACCACACAGTTACAATTAATCTACATAAACTCAGGAACATAAATGATAGCAAGAGGTAGTAAGATAATTAGAAACTGATGAGTTTAAATTGTGTATTACCTTTGTTTTTAACATAAATTGTTGAACAATAAGTTTATATAATTATTTTTTTATTAATGTCATCTCTGAAAATCCAATTCGATGAATGACTTTCCTGATCTTCCAAAAGTCAGTTCCAGCATGCCTCTGTTTCCTGTTGATTTTCCTGTCTTTACTAATTGTACAATAATAACTGAGTATCTATCCTTTGTTTAATATGTTCAGAATGGATTATGTTAACAAAATTTTCATACTACATAACTTGAATGCTCATGTGAGAGAAATACTGGAGCCTGATTACATCAGGAATATAATATTTTTCAATAACAGGGGAAAAAAATCTCTGTATAAATAAATTATAACAAATTAGTTATGATTGGATCCATAAAACAGAACATTCTTAATGCTTTAGGAACAACAAATGCAAACCTTCTGTCATGTCAAACAGTTTTAAATAAATTTTGGCTAACATGTCTTTTTCATTCATTTACTAAAAAAAATGTACAGTATCTCAAACACTCTGTTGGTCAAAAGCTTAGGATAATTTTTTTTTAGCTCAGCAATTTGTTTTTCACTATGTTTTTGGTTATTATTTCTGGTTCAAATATTCTACTTTGCTGTAGGTTCTATTTTGAAATCTTTGTCTTATTTGTTATTAATTCTATGCAACTGCCCCAATTGGCCTGCTCATTTGAAATGTTTACCAATTTATCTCTTCTTTGCCATGTATTTTCTTTTAAGTTGTACAAATTAGTTCAATTCAACCAGTTCACAATTGTTAAATGACTCTAATCTAGTTTAAAAGGATCCCTGGATCTTTAAGAAAATGGATACTACACATCTAAAAAAATATATTCTTAATGAAAATATCAGAACACTGTTGACTGACTTTTCACACAAACCCAATACCCTGGCAGCCTCCTTTCCTTTTTTTGGATGCAGACAAATTGTTAAACCAAGCACCTTCCCCAATTAAAAGCACATAATGCCATTCACATAAGTCAGTTTACATAATGTACTGGAAAGTAGGTTTGGCTTTCTCACACTTGGTAAAATCTATCACATAGAGATGTAGGAAAATACCTTGTAATTTGAAAATGCATTAGAAATGCAGTTTATTTGGATTCAGACTCAATTTTCAGACTGTGGTATGTCAATTTATTCCTAGCTCTTTTAAAAGGAACAGCATGAACTGGAATCCTGACCATTTAACAGTTGTTATAGTGAAGCATAAAATAATTTCATTTTGATCAAATATTGTGATTCAGTGGAAAGAAATTTTTGACCATAATCTTATATTTTAAAAAGTTGGCTAAGATAATTAAAATTCTTTTATTTAGTACATTTCAATCTTCCTTCATCATATCCAAGGCACATCTATTTCTTCACCTTTTATAGCTTCCTCCCTTCCCATTTTAGATTACTGGATGTTTTCCCCTGAAAGCATTACCAATTTTGACTGTCTCTGGAGTTAATGAGCATGGATCTTGTTGAGGAAATACTATCCCACACATCTCTTCCAGGCTGCAGTCCTATGGCTGATCATTTCACCTTCACCCACTCTTCTCTCAGGATCCCTCTCCTGTAGTTGTTGACATGTGACCCAGGGATATGTGAACTGAGTAAAGGTGTAGGGTCAATCTACATTATAACTATTAGCAAATCTAATTTACTCTTGTTTCCTTTGAAAAAACAACAGATAGTACTACACATATCAGGGTGTCTCTTTCCAGTTTTGTGACTTTTACTTTGAAAAACAATTTTGAAATTTGAAAAATACTACAAAAATATTGCTAAGTCATTAGGCATTTTAAAAAATGCAAATATGCCTGCAAACACCACAAGACCCAGAGCAGATGGTTACTGAATCTTCAGTATCCCTCAAAAGAAATGTTCAGGGGCTTTACCATTAATGTATATTTTAAAGCACAGGTATTTCATGTATAAAATTATACTTCAATGTTTAATATTCTTTTTCAAATTCATTCACATTCCCCCTGTGATTCTGATTGCACTTAATTCAAGAATATTGCCAACATACTCCCTGCTTTGAGACTCTTTTTTTAGCATAGTGATTCTTAGTGGGACTTAATGTTTACCTTGAAGAGGATGTTGGGCAATGTCTGTGGAAAGAGATTGACATCTTCAAATAGACCAGGGATGCTGATAACATCTTACAGTGCACAGGACAGCTCCCATTTAGATAAAGAATTATCTAGCCCCCAAAGTTAAAAGAATGAAAGTTGAGAAACTCTTCTAATAGGATATTCACTGGTTTTTTTCATTCACAGAAAGGCAGAGACATGGCAAGGTATCCATAAGAGAGGATTAAGCATCTTCCCAAGAGATGAGGATGCTGATACAATGACTTAGACCAGCACCTCAACAAGTTTAATATGCATACAAATCACCTAGGAATTTTGTTAAAATGCAGAATTCAATTTAACATATCTGAAATAAATCCTGACAATCTGCATTTCCAACAAGCTTTCAAATGATGCTGATGCTTCTGGTCTGCGGGTCCACATTTTCAGGAGACAGGAGTAGACAATTCTGCATATACATCATTAGGAAGGAACTTAAGAAAAGGGACTAATGAGAGAGGAATAATTCCATTATGTCTCAAGTTAGATCTGGAACTATCATATAAACTTTAAACTTTATATTTAACTTATCTAAATACAACTTGTATTATCAAATTTATATACAAAGTTTTAAAAGGGCAAATAGACTTTCCATGAGAAATAATGGTCTGTTGACTTCACTTCCAATTCCTGCTCTACAGTGGAAACTAGTTTCAAGTTGTCCAATGATTCTTTTGTATTTAAATCTATATTACTAAATAATATTTCAAGTCTCTAATTTGCTGAATTTTTTGAGACACTTAATGACTTCCAATAACAGAAAATAAAAATTAAGCCCTTCTATCTCACTTGTTTTTCTTCATACACACACACAAGCATACACATAAAATTTTCTTCATTCAATTCTCTTAAGAAGTTTCATCCTATTTGTTACTGGATTGCTATTCATAATATTTATGAATATATGGCTGTAATTCAGAGATTAAACTATTGATCATAATTACATTTCTTGAACAAATTTTTTTAAAAAATGCTTTTATTAGTGCATTATGATTACAGATAATAGTGGGGTTCATTTTGAGATGTTCATACATGAGAACAGGTTATAATTTGCTCCATTTTAGTCCCATTTAACACAATATTATCTTCCATGAAATTATTGTTTTTTTCTTATAGTATTTCCTGTATACAATATATATGCACATTCTTTGATAGAAATATGATTCTTCTTCCCTCATTTAAGTACATGAGGACATTAATCTATTCTAATTTTTCTAAGAAATGCTATCTGGAGCTCTCATCGTCTATTCCAATCTGAACAAGATGTTATTCTTCAGATTCACCAAATAGCTATAGTTTTAACCTTCTTTTACTATTACCTGGTTTATCCTTTACCTATGTATTTCTTCTTATTTTTAAATTCCATGTATTTTTCTTTCTTGGCTGGTTTCCTTGTGTGATGTCACATCATCAAGTGAATTCCTGAAAAAGGGTACATGAGCGGTAACATTTTGCACCGTTATATATCCTCAAATGACATTCTTTTCCCCCTGGAAATTGATGAAGATTAGACAAAGTATATCTTTTTATTTTGAAAATTTTGGAGCTGCTCATTGTAAAAACACTGATCCATTTGTCTTCTAGATCCTAATACTTCTTTTGTGAATGTCACATCTGTACTCTCATTGTCTAATGAGAGTGGATGACAGTTGACTTGCTTCTAGGCTTTCCTGGTTTATGGAATTTGGCATAATTAATTCCAATTGTATATATAACTATAATGTACCAATTCAAAAAATAAACAAATAGACGAAAACAATATATTAGAGAAATGGGATTGGGGAGGGAGAAATGGGGGGAAAGAGGAAGTATGTGGAATTGAAATGAAGCAAACTATGTCATATGTATTTATGACTACATAAAAATGAACCCCACTATTATGTATAATTATAATGCATTAAAAAACAAAAACAACAAAAAAGAATGGGCAGAAATTAGATACAGATGCCTTTCCTGAAAGATTAGAATTTAAGAACCTCAGTAAAAGCACAATATAATATCTAGAACATGAAGACAAAGTCTTCATTCTGCTCTGTCTACTCATGACTTGGATTTTCTCATAATTAGTACATTATAGTTATACATAGTAGTTGGGTTCATCCCAACAAACTCATGCATGCATGACGACTTGTTTTTCTGACCGATACAATAGGGATTTTGTACCTATATTCATTTGTTTTCTAGCTTACTGAAAGCTTTCTAACTCCAGGTAATTTTTTGCCCTCAGTGTCATATTTCAGTTCTGTGGACTTCTTGAACTGGTATAGAATCTTTTTAAGAAAAATCCTTAATATATTCACTTATCCTTCACTACAACAATAATTTTCTGTGGCACCAGTAATGAGGTTAGGGAATGTGTCCTTTGGATAACATGTTATTACTTTACCTCCTCCTTCAAAACACTGGATATGGACCTGAATTCCCACTAACAGGCATCACCCATGAAAGTATTGCTTCTTGGGGGAAACTTTTATGAAGCTGGAAAACAAATTTCACAAAATGTAGATCATTAGAAGATCAAGGCAGCAAAATCCCCACATCCTCAATTCCTAGTAAAGAAAATACTTGAGGAATAAAGTAACAAAACTTCTTTATGTGGGTAAGTTTGGGGAAACTGCCTTCATTCCATATAGTACTCACCAATGAGAAGAGACACCAATAAACACTGTATTGCTGACCATGGACTGTCATCAGACATGCATGGTCATCTGTTAAACCTGTGGCTGGACAAGATGTTTTCTTGTTGTGTGAAATATTTCAGGATTCATGACAAATTTGTGATTCCCTGTTTGTTAGGTTTCAAATTTTGTCCTGCAATTTGCAGAGACTCTATAAGCAGCAGAAACTATACAGAAAAAGTTTGAACTAAAAAAAAAATCACCAGTAAATATTTAAAATGTATCAATTAGCATTGTTTTATTTTCTTCTTTTCTGATATTTTAAGCAAAAAAATATCTAAAAAATTAAATTACCCTAAGTTCTGGAATGATAGATTTCTGGCTTATACCATTAATGTATTGATTACTTGTTCAAGTATATTTCAACTTTTCTTCCTTTACTTTGGCATTTTTGCTATGAGTTAGTGTGGAGAATCAATTTCTATTTCCACTGGATCTAAAGATCTGTTTGTCCTGTGTCTGTATTTGTGGTTGTATGTGTGTGTGTGTGTGTGTGTGTGTTATAAAAATAAATAAACATATAAAATTGTAACCTCAAACAAGGAAGGAGAAAAGTTCCTATAATCTGCAGGAAGCCATCTGTGAAATGTGTGAAGACCTTTTTCAGCATAGTAGCCAGTGGGGGGGGGAAGATCTGGCATTAGGAACTTCCCGTGGCAATCCCACCAGGATAGATGGCCCAAATGCCAGTGAACTCCCCCTCAGCTCTGCTAAGAGGTTCCACACAGCATTGGAGATGAGGTGACCTTCTGCAGCCACACAACCTCTTAGAGATAGGTGGACCTGCCCAATGCCAATCAACCTGCTGACTGTAAGACATCAAGAAGCAAGACTCCACCCTGGAAACCTTATCTCTGCCTTTGATGTACCCCCTTAAATAATCCATGAGAGCCATTTTTTAATTGTCCAGCCCCAGCTCCTATGTGGGCTGGATCTATCAGCTCTATTTTAAACCTATTTTTCTGACTCTGTGTCTTTTGTTCTTCACTAATTTTTCTGACTTATTTTCTCTGGTGGCTTATACCCTCCTGGTCAGGAAGAAGGACCCCCTGGTGAGGTGCTGGCAGCAGCCTCCCCATAATAACCTTTTTTCCAGAAAAAAAATTACTGGAAATATTTGTGGGATATTTTTTAAAAACTTCCCCAAAACATAACTAATTCATGCATACATGGAGAAAATTTAAATATGATTTATCCAAACTGCATGTGACATACTATTGCCACCTTGACTATTGTATTTTAAGATGGTGACTGTGTCAGAAAATATGGAGACTACAAATTACATATTAAAACAGGAACTTCTTAATGATTTTAGACTCAAGTTACAAAATCAATTGGTCATTTAACAATTCCTCCTAGGCTACTCAACTGACTAGTGAAAATGTAAGTATCTGTTCTCCTCTTGCCTTATGTTCCAGTGTGAGTGACAATGGACACCTTGGGAAGTTTAGAACCTCCTGGAATTTTCTACTCTAAATTAGGGTTGATTATTAAGATGCTGAACTTTGACAAAGGGAATGAGAGTAGGAGACTGAGTAGGTAAGTAGTTGGAGAGCTTTGGGCCTCAAGAAGAATCTTCATGCTAACCAACAATATCAGTAAGCATATCCATTTCAGAATTTGTATAAAGGTCAGGCATCAGCAGGATTGAAAAAGATGATCCACATCTCTTCTATTTTTTAAATTATTTAGAGCACCTAGCTCTGAAAACCTATGAACCATTTGGGCAGAACCAGAAATTTCGAGGTCAACTTATACTATGATATAAACCAGGAATGAAATGGACTTCAACTTTCCAAGTATGAACATAATTGCTTCTCATGATAACACCATAGTGTTGGTTGCAAAGGTTCAGTTATGATACCAGGGACAACAGCTTAATCACTCAACTTTGAGAAGTCTATACTTTCATTGTTTTGGCACAGTACACTTGATGTCTAATGTGGAGATCCCTGATAGCTCCATATGGCTTTCAGCCATTAACTCAGCCACTATTCTTTTACTTTTTATTGCATGCACAATATCATCTTTGGGAGGAGTTCTCATTTTTTAGAAATTGTTTTGCAGTTTTAAATTAATTGTGGTAACAACTTTGACCATCTGTTATGAGTAGAACTACAGTGATACGCTGCTTATTATAATTCATGCTCACACTCTTGATCTTATTAGCTCCATTAGCATTGCCAATTGAATTGTGAGCCATGTTGAAAGACAATGGAATTTGAATAGCTTTATTAATTAAAAAAATTTATGATTACATTTTTCCCTCAATTGACTTTCATGACATGAGAAGTTGAACACAAGTGTCCAGGATATTGATGTTTGCCACATTTTTAATAATTCTCCTTGACATGTGAATCTGTCACACCAGCCAAATGTATTTTGAAAACATTTTTCATTCATTCTGAGAACAAGGCTGGATTCATATTTTGAAAGGCCTACAGTTTTATAATACTTGGATCCCTCTTTATGGGGAAAAAAAAAGAGAAAAGGACCTTGGAAGATGTATCTGCACAAATGAGAAACTCTAAAGCTTAAATTTAATTATCTTTCCAGTAAATCTGCATCTTTTAGGCACTTTCTCCTGCTATTTGCAATCAAAATGAAATAAAGATCCTAATTTCTGGGCATTTTCCATGCTTAGAATCTTAAAGAATTTGTTTGCTTTGCAATAACATATTGGTTATGGCTATTCTTTGTACGGACACTTGCTTCATTAATATCAAATTTATTCCCAATTCTAAGAACAAAATAACATAAATGTAGTATTTTGAAGATATTTTAAATGTGTTTATATGAAACACATAGCACCAAAAAAACACACACCTCAAATGAGTAGATATCAGCACGTTTGCACTTATGAGACCTGAGGCAGTGACAGTGTCTTCCTAAGGGCTGCCTAGGTAACAATGATTTTAAGCTACTGTGGTTATAAGAACCTTCTGATTTTGGAAATGTGAAAATATTGTGTAGCTTGGAATTGATAGAATATGATAATTCTCTGGGTTGGGGCACTGATTGACTTTCCTATTGAAATGTTAAAAATTTAATGACTTTTAGAACTTTATTGAGGTAAGCATTAGCATTCACAAAGTTCACATATTTAAGTGTCTGATTTATTGGTTTTCAGTACATTTATGTACCTGTGAGACCATTAGCATAAGCTAATTTTAGAACATTTTTATCATCCACTAAAAGAAACTTACACCCATTAGCAGTTGCCCTACCTTCTCTTAACTCTCCCGCCCTAAATATGTAATGACTATTTCTATTTAAATAATTTAAGTTATATCATTTATATACCTACCCCTTTGCTTTATTCTGGCCTATTTTTCTTTCCTATTCTGTTTCTTAAGCTGCTATTTTATATTTATATATATATGTATATATATGTATATATATATATAAAATTATTATTCTCAAAAAATTATATATATATAATATATATAATTTATATATATATTATTCTGGCTAGGTTCCACATAAAATGTTTACCTTATCTTTAGTTTTCAACTATCCAAAACTATTACCTAAAATCAAAAACAAAATTTAAAAAAATAAGACATGATTCTCAAACATATCAACAACATAGCAGATCTAAAACATTATATATATATATATATAATTTTTTGAGAAAAATAAGTTTCCTCATTGCTGATTATGTTGACTTTCTTAGTATTAGTTTTCAAATATCTTTTGGGATTTGACTATTTGTAGCACTACTTCATATCTAAGTAACCCTAACTCTAACCCTAACCCTAACCCCGACACTGAACCAGTTTGTAAGTTGGTTCTGGCCACAAGATCACCTCTGCTTTCTTTAGTTTAAATATGTAGGTTTATTTATGCCCTAGACTTAGGAATAATCTGGCTACTTTATTTAGCTCCTTTTTATGAAGAAGAAAGCTTTGCTCCAGACCCTGGTATCAACCACTGGGCCCAATTCTCACTGCAATTTTAGTTCCATTATTCCATAGCAAATGAATTCTGGCAGCTTCTCTTACTTTCAAACCTAAAATTGAGCTCCGTGGCTTTAGCTGCAGCCCCACCTACCATCTTAGATTTCCATTCTTTTTCTGCTTATGATATTTATCTTGTACTTGTTTATATTTCATTAATTTTGAAAATTTTATCTGTTAATGTGATGTGTTCTCTCTCTCTCTCCCCCCCCCGTGTGTGTGTGTGTGTGTGTGTGTGTGTGTGCATACATAGGGGATTGTCAAAGAAAGGCATCAAAGCATCATTTTAACATAAAATCTGCAGAGTTTCAAGCTATCATATGATCCTTGAGCTACAGGCTCTTCTCTGATTACCTCTGGAATGTTTTAGATCTGCTATGTTGTTGATATGTTTGAGAATCATGTCTTATTTTTTTAAAGTTTTGTTTTTGATTTTAGGTAATAGTTTTGGATAATTGAAAACTAAAGATAAGGCAAACATTTTATGTGGAACCTGGCCAGAATAATTTTGTTGTTTTAAAAATGAATGCATCAGCAGTATGCAGGACACATTGAAGAGAAAGAAAACAGAGTCTGAAGATTTGCCAAGATATTGTTCCAGAATGTGAATTAATAAAGATCTGGGAAAACATAATAATCATGAAATGAAGCAGCTGAATTTCAGCAGAAATGAATGAGTGATCAGCTATCTTAGGCTGAAAAGGATGGTGGTAATTGTCCACTAATTGTTGTGTAATTCTCAGTGGCTTTACTATTTTGTTCATCTCTCCTATTCTGTAAGAATCGAAATTCATTTAGAAAGAAAACAAGAAAAGGAGAAACAAAAAAATAAAGAAACAAAGACTCAAACCATAGAAGATGATCAAGATTAGACAAACTGAGATCATGGGATCTCACGGGATCCAGGATTGAAACCAGGAAATCAGGTTTTAATGTCCAATTTAAGTCAGTATTCCAAGAAAATTTTAAGAAATTACTTTAAAAATATTTTTAGTTGTAGATAGAGACAATACCTTTATTTTTTTATTTATTGTTATGTGGTGCTGAGGATCAAACCCAGTTCCTCACACATGCAAGGCAAGAGCTTTACCTCTGAGTTACAACCCCAGCCCACAACTAACTTTTCAATACGACTTCTATTCATCAACCTATAATGAATTCCACATTCTGTCACATTATTCTGTTACATATGAGCTATGACCATGGCCCTTACCAAGTTAGTCTGACTTTACATGATTTTCCACTTTGGGACATTTATGTCAGTCCCCATGGGTATAAGAGCCCAAACACAGAGATGTTAGAACATTTCACACCTGAATGTTTCCACTTCTTACAGAGGTGTACATCAACCTTGCCCTGGAGATTGGTTTTAGAATGCTTTGTGGAATTTCGCCCCCAGGAAAGCAGTGTCCAGCATCTAGTGCCAAAGATACTAAGCTTTGCTTATTACTAAACCAAAGGTGAAATTAAAGTTTCACCACACAAACTTTCTACAGGCTTTCCTCTTTAGTTATGATGTTCCACATGGGGAATTTCTTTGTTCTGTCCTAAACTTTCATCCTGTTAGTGGCAGCCCAAATAAATCTTTCTCATTCTTGTCTATTCTGAGGTTGTTCTTGAATAGTTTGGCATTTAATTATGAACTTTCTCATATTCTTTAGTACACTTGCACATTTTTCTTGTTTCCCCCAGACTGCAAAACATATTAACGTTTTAGATATAAATGCATGCATTAAAATGTGCCATTATAGTGTAAAATTTGATTTCTTTGGGCAAATGTATATACTTCAATCAAAATAATGAATAGTTTCTTCATCCTGTGAACCCATCCCCTCTCACAGTCATGTACTAATCTGTTTTTTGTCACTATAGTTTCTATTTTCTAGAAATAAAGTTAGACTATATTTAAAAATCTGGCTTCTTTCACTCAGCAGGTTTTGAGACCTATTTATAGAGTTGCATGTATTCCTTGTATTACTGAGTGCTATTCCCTTGTATGGATGTACCACATTTTGCTTATCCAATAACTTGCTGATGGACATTAGATTGTTTTGATTATTATAAATCAGGTAACTATGAACTTTATGTTCAGATTTTGTGTGAACATCTATTTTAATCCTCTTGGGACTTAAATACCTAATTGTGAAATGTCTGGCTGGTCTGGTAGGTGTATTTTTAACTTTTTAAGAAACTGCCAAACAACTTTCAAAAGTCATTTTATTGCTTCACATTCCCACTAGCAGGATATGAGAATTCCTTTTGATCCACACCCATACATTTGATGTTAACGTTTTTAATTTAAGCCATTCTCATGGTGAGTAGTCCTGCTTGTTTTAATTTGCATTTTCTTTCTGGATAATGATGCTAAACATTTCCTTATAGGCTTATGGGGTGTTTATATATCTTATCAAGTCCAGGGACTGTTTAAATCATTTGTCTTTGTGTTTATTGGATCATTTGTTTTGCTTTTGAATTTGAGATTTTATGTCTTAATGACAAGTCCTTTCTCACATATATGTTTTGAAAATATTTCTTGTGGTTGTTTCTTTTCAAACTCTTTTAAAAATAAGTTTTCTGAGTCTGGCTTATTTTACTTAGTATAATTTTCTGTTTCCATCTATTTACCAGCAAATGCCATAATTTCATTCTTGATGGCTAAGTGAATCTCCATCGTGTATATATACTGCATTTTAGTGATCCCTTTAGTGACAGGTATTTAGGTAGATTTCATAATTTGGTTAGTGTGAATTGTGCTTCTGTAACAAGGGTTGATAATTTTTCTCATATGTGCGAGGTAGGGTAAAATAAGGGAAAGAAGATGGTGAGGAAGTGATCAGGTATCATAAGTACACAGGGAAGATTAGTGGGGTAGAAGAACAAGAGGGAAGAGAAAGGAAGGGCAAAGGGAAGAAATATGGAATGAATTTAACAAAATCATGTTATATGCATCATGTAAATGTACCGAAGGGAATTTCACCTTTATGTGTATGTGGAAAGTGTCAATCAAAAATAAATAAATAAAGGCGCGAAAGAAAGATCAGAAGACTACAAGAAAGAGAATAGGAGGAGGGGAGGAAAAGAGAGGGATAAGGATTGAAATAAACTTTTTTACATGCATGATTTTGTCACGATGAACCCAAATACTATGTAAAATTATAATTATCCAATAAAAAACCCTAAGAAATAACTTTTTAATTTCAATGAAGTCCAGCTTACTGTTGTTTTTATTTTTGTATGAATCTTGCTTTTGGTGTTGTGGATGTATCATAATGGTTCCTTATTTTCTTCTAGCTGTGGTTCCAGTTTTATTTGTAGACAAGATTATCCTTTTGTCTATTGAATGAACTTTGCACATTTGTGTTTGTGCTATTAAGTGAATGCTCACTCATGCCTGATACATCTTCTTGATGATTATCAAATCATCTTTGTCCTATCATTATTAAATCTCCGCTAATGATTTTTATTCTAGTATCTTCTTTACTTGGTGTTAGTATAACCACTGTAACTTTCTTATTGTGAATGTTTACAGTATTGTGACTGATTATATTCCTGTATTTTAACCTAGCTCTCTGTGTGAGTGTGTGTGACTGCTGGATACTCATGCACAGAGTTTGTATTATAGTTATAGAGACAGGAAATACTTGGGCCTTGCTTTTAAAACCTGACAGGAGCTGACAATTTTCATGATGGATTTATCACTGTTTATCTCCACAGAAGAGCCTTCTACGCCCATCCAACTGTGTTTTGGAAGATGTTATCAAACCTCCTTCTATTTTCCTCCCTCTCCCAGCCTCCAGTAATCACCATTCTATATTGCTATTGACTTTTTAAAAACCCATATGTGAGATAGAAATGGGGTATTTGTCTTCCTGTTGACTCAGGTCACTGAATATAATGTCCTCCAGTTTCATTCATTTCGCTAAAAACGATAGGATATCAGGATTTTTTTTAGTGTTTGAATAATAATCCATTGTGTATATGTACCACCTTTTCTTTATCAGTTTATCCAAAACACAGTTAGATGGAAGTAATAATTTCTAGTGTTATTCGCAAGGTGTGTGACTATGGTTCACAATAACCTATCATATATTTTGTAAATAACTAGAAGAGAAGAGCTTACAGGCTCCAAACACAAAGTGATGATAAGGAGATAGAAATATTGAAATATCATACTATACTCCATAAATATATAATTATTACATGATAATCAAGCATTTTTAAAAAGTAAGAATGCTGACTACTTCAATTTAATCATTATGCATTGTTATAAATGTGTTGAATTATCAGACTGTACTTGATAATATGTACAATTAAAATAACAATAATAGTAATAAATTCTATTGCTTCACATATATGAATATTAAATAGTATACTTTTCTTTCTCCTTCCTATACCTTTGTGCTATTGTTATCATATATCTTACTTTCTCACGCTCTGAAAATGACTTAATAATATTCTGTTTTTCTTTAAATACTTAATGATATTTTAAAGAATTTAAAGAGTGAGAAAATAAGTGTGTCATATGTACCATTTCCAGCAATGTAGATCCATGTTTCTATCAGAAGCCATTTTCCTTTTTTCTGTAGAATTGCTTTTAAGATTTATTGTACAGTAAATCCTCTGGCAACAAACTAAAATTTCATTTGTTTGGAAAAGTCTATTTTGCTTTCAGTTTTAAAGGATATCATTTTTGATTATCTACACAATTCTAGTTTTATTTTTTTTCAAGCTTACATAATTCCTCATGAGGATTTTACAGTAATTCTTCTCACTATTTACATGAAATAATGTGATTTTTCTCAGTCTGACTGATGTAAGGACGTTTTCATTAACAATGATTTCAGCAATTTGATTGTGATGTGCCCCCAGGTGCATATTTTGTATTTATTCTACTTAAGGGTTCATTGAGCTTATTTGACCTGTGCATTCTGGTTTTAAAATATTTAGAAAATTACTGTTATTATTATCAATTCAAATGTTTTTTGTTTGTCTTTCTACTAGTCACACACACACACACACACACACACACAGATTTTAGATTCTAATCACAAACATGTTAGATTGCTTTTTATTTTCCCACTGATCACTGATGATTTGCCCATTTCTTTTTTTATACTGTTTCCTCCTTGTTTCAATTTCGTTAATTTCTTTTGTTATGTCTTCAAATTGACAGATCCTATCTTCTGCATTGCCGAGCTGTTTCTCCCAACCAGGATTTTCCAGTGGTGATGCTTGCTTTTGAGTCTTTTATTTTTAAATACCTTGCATTTTCTCATGATATTTGTTTTCCTTCAAATCATCCAATATACTATGCTAATCTTTCTTCATTTTAACTTTTCGGTCTGGTTCTATTGGCTTATTATTTTCCTGCTGCCAAATCACCTGCTTCTTGGTACATCTAGCAGGTTTTGTTGTGGTACAGGCTATTGTGAATGTTACTGTCTGTGTTTTTATCTTTTTCTTTTTTTCCTGAAATTTTGGACTTTGTTCTGGCAGGAAAATTACTTGTAGCTAAGTTTTATCTTTTTGAGTCTTAATTTTAAGCTTTTATATGGCAGGGCTATATTGCCTCACTTTAGGCATAATTAAAACTTATGACTATGGTTCAATGCTTTTGGGATTTTAGCAAGTACCTGGGTGATCAATGAAACCTCTCACTCTGGTTAGTTGCAGGACAAATGTTCTTTTGCCCTCTGTTACCTCTGGAATTTTCTTTAGCATATGACTCATCAGTCATAATTGTTCTGGTTTTGTGGAGTTTACTCTAATACCTAGCTTTCAACACAGGCTGAAAGAGATACCATACTAATTTCTGAAATTTGTCTTCTGTGTAGCTCCTTTCTTTCTGGAACTCTGACTTATTCATAACTCAGTTCTAATTTTGAAATTATTTTATGATCATGATAATGTTTTAAATTTATTTTTTGACAAATTAAAACCACATACATTTGTCATGAATAACATGTGCAATGACTTAATTGAGGGAATTAACATATACCTTGGTTCTATTTTTATCATGTATTTTACTTATAATACCAAATCATCAACATATTGTTAGTATTTTTGTTTTAAAAATCAGTTGAGCGCTGGGGTTGTAGCTTAGTGGTAGAGTGCTTGCCTAGCATGTGTGAGGCTTTGGGTTTGATTCTCAGCACCACATATAAATAAAATAAAGGTACATTGACAACTAAAAAATATTTTTAAAACATCAATTGAGGTTTAAGAATTTAAGAAAAGAATTTAAAATATTCTTTTGCATTTGTTCACACATTTAGCATTCTCAGAGCAGCTTATTCTTACCTGTAGGTCTGAGTAGCTCTATTTCTCTTCATCATAAGAACAACTTCTAGTATTATTTGCATAGTAAATATACAGGTAACAAATTCCTTAGCTTTTGTTTATCCAAAAAAAATGTCCTTCTTTTCAACTTCAGTTTTGAAAGATATTTTATATTATACATTTAACCCTATTCATTCACAGATTGAACGAATCTTGGATTGAAAATATCTGGAAAAATATATTCGGTTTCTATTGAACATATATAGACTTTTCCCTTTTGTCATTATTCTCTGAATATGACTATGTATAACAACTGTATAACAACTGTTTGCATAGCGTTTATATTGTATTAGGTTTATAAGTTATCTAAACATAGCTTAAAGCATTCAGGATGATAGTCCATCATTTTGAATTAGAGACTTGAGCATCCTTGATTTTGCTGTCTGTGGGGTTTCCTGGAATCCTCTTATGCTCTCTAAGACCAAAGGATGACTGTATCGAATACTAGTTGACAAATTTTTATTTTCTTATAACATTTAAAAACATTGGTTAGTTGTATCCCCAGCCTGTATATTTGTTCAGAAGTCAGATGTCATTTCATATTTCTATGAAATATGCATTAGGTTTTCTCTGCTTTTATGATTTTGTTCTTTAGTTTTTGCAATGTTTGTCTAATTGTTGTTTTCTTTATAGATATTTTGCTAAAGTTAGATGAACTTTTGTGGCCTTACATGCTGCTCCTGTATCAAGTGTGGAAAATTTTTAGTGAACTTTTCTTCTAATACTTTTGTCCAGGTTTTCTTTTCCTTTCCTCTGGAAGGTCATAGGTGATTAAGGCTTTATTATTTTCTTTTTTTTCCAATCCATTTTCTCCTTGTGACTTCAAATACTTTGTCTTCGTAATTACTAATCCTTTCATTTGTTATATTCAGTCACTTGTAATCTCATCTGACAAATTTTTGATTGTGGACATTTTATTGCTGAGTTATAAAATTTCCATTTGATTCTCTTTGTTTGTCTTTGTAGCTACCTTTCAGTTATCTCTTTACAGGTCCAGTGTTTCCAAATCATTTGAAGGAGCACATAGTTACCCTAAGACAGCATATTTAGGCTGTGTTTGTATATGTCATATGGTTTGGGTTTGAAGGAGGCCAATTAATCCTGCCCCCTCTTTAGATTCAACAAATCGAACAATAGACATGAAATAAAGCTGAAAATTCAGTTTTAATAATGGTGAAGCATGACGGGAGAGTGTGGCTTGAACTAGTAATGAAAATGTGCTTCAGGGTATGATCTATCCTGACATGGGCAGGACAACTGGAGAGTTCCTGGTGCCATTGGGAGCTAATCAAATTCAGGGGGGATGCACAAGGAGAAGGTAGAGTGCTCCTTGAAGAACCAAGGGCTTTGGTTGGACACTAATAGCACCCATTTCCCCACTGCTTTTAAAATTGATTCATTGATTGACTGCCATGCTGGAAATGGAATTTTATTTCATACTTTTCTTCTGGGAAAAGAATGAGTGTGTGATAGAGATAGGGATAAAAGATTCTTTCTGCCAGGTGTGCTGGTGCATGCCTTAATCCCAGTGGCTTGGGAGGCTGAGGCAGGAGGATTGCAAGTTCAAAGCCAGCCTCAGAAGAAAGCAAGGTGCTGAGCAACTCAATGAGACCCTGTCTCTAAATAAAATACAAAATAGGGCTGGGGATGTGGTTTAGTGGTTGAGTGTCCCTGAGTTCAATCCCTGGTACAGAAAAAACAAAACAAAACAAAAAAACAACTAAACTTCTTTGGAAGAACTTTAACAAGATGGTGGAAGACTGAGGAGAGACAGAAGGGAATAGAAATAGGAAAGTCTTTCCCATATGATGCTTATCTTGTTGCAAACAAGTTATTAACTGTCAACCACCATGTGTGTCATTGTGTTATATGAAGAAAAATTATTAGCTTTTAAAAGTGTAGTGAAATTGTTCTAAAATTTAAGTTAGTAATTTTGCTTTTGATATTTAAATAAATTTTTCTAATGCCTTAAGTTTTATTTATTCATTTTAAATAAACTATCAGAATAATTGCTCAGCTATTTACTGTGTTTCTCTATATTGTAAAAGTGAATATAATGGATTTCTTTCTATAGTGCTTATAGCCAAAATTATTAATTTTGTGAATTTTATATTTTATTAGTTATATTTAATTATATATTAATATTTAGTGTAAATTTAATTTATGTTTAGCTATGTAACTGTAATGTTTGTTTATTATTGACCAATAATTATGCATTCTGTTTATATTATATTATTGTTTATTATTGACCAAAGGGAGAAGAAATAAATATTATGAATCAGAAAGTACCTAAAATAAAATTCAAATATTTATATACTATACAGATATTTACATGAAATTGAGCTCAAGATGAAGCCCATTTTAAAAACAATTAAAAGACAATGATTTAGAGATTGATGTCAACATTGCAGAAGAGATAATACGAAAAATTTGGAGTTAAGAAAAATATAGACCCAAATCTTTAAAAACAATATTGAAATTAATTTTTTAAATTACAAAAATAAAGAAAGAGAGTTATAATTACAATAAAGATCCCAAATTACAACCAGATATTCCTTTCACATCTCTCTGGAGATGTATAAAGAAGTATGCACATTTGTCCCCTAAACTTTAGTTTAAAAGATTCTAAATTGCCACACAGCACAGAATCCTGCCTCAGTGTGGAAGCTTATCTAAATACCTCTTTTAAAAACAAATGTTTCCCACCAGAGCAACTAATTAAAGGCTTTCAGGGCTGTGACATGTGCCAATGAAGTTACTACTTTATATTGAAACCATGAATCACATATATGGCTAATGAAAGAGAGAAGTATGTAGTATTAATGATAGTTTTGCCATTTACTGATTATAATTACAGTGTAAGTATTATTAAAATTATGATTTTTTCTGTTCTTACAGTATACACTTTATCTATAGAATTAATTTTCTCCAATTATTCCCAACCTCCATAAACATTTCTTGATTGTTCTATCATAGCAGTACATAAACATTTTTTATATTGTTTTGCTCTAGATATTCTTAAAGCAGGAAAATCATATCTATGTGCCTTTGGTTGTCAAATTAGATAATACTTGAGAACAGAGGCTACTTTTTCTCCCTATTTTCAATCATAAAGGTGTAGACCATGTGTCGAAACTGGCAACCAACAATTTGATTGACTTGTTGCACTGAGTTTCATTGATGAGAGCTCTTCAGTCATATCCAAGTACTAAATAATATCAAGTGCTCTTGTCAGGTACATGTCACACATTGTATAAAAAGCCAGGATTTGCAAACCATTGTGTTAGGAACTAGGGAGTGGCACATTAAGATTAATACTAAAATGCTGTTTCTGCCTTCAAGGGGAGTTTCATTGAAAGAGCACAAGGGGTGAGTAAGGCATATGGACTGAATAAAAAAGTGGTAAGCAGGCAGTTTAACTTTCCAAAAGAAACATCAGTGGTGACCTGTGTAAACTGCTACCTCCCATGATATTAAAAGAAAATATTGTAATATATTTGGAATTATGACTTTAGGTTTGAATTGACTTCATACAAAATTCAAGTATAGGGAAAAAGTTATTATCTTTCTCTTAGTATCACATTATGATAGAGAAGATACTGAAAATTTCTTAAAGGGTGAGTTATTTATTCATTAGTTCATTAGTGCATTTGCTCATCCAATTATCCATCCATTCATTATAACAGAACTTATACATATGTATATTATATATTTACACATATGTAAATAGAAAATTTTGGAAATATATACAGTAAAAATGTGTGTTAGCCTTGAACTTTTGGATAAAAGTATGGTTGATATTTTTTAAATTTCTTCAAATTTTTGGAGCATATATTATTACTATAATTTTTTTTCTATTTAAATGTTTTAACTGAAGTATAAGAGAAAAATACAATAATCATTAGATGTATAGGTTATTCGATTTTTATGACTGGAATATATAAAAGTACTCAAAACCAAAATAAAAATCAGACATTATCAATAACCCAGAAGCAATCTTCTCCAAAGTTGTTGTCATTCACCACTCAGCAATTATTTTATTAATGTTGTAATATCAGGGACTGAGGTTGTGGCTCAGCGGTAGAGTGTTTGCCTAGCACGTTTGAGGTCCTGGGTTTGATCTTCAGCATCAAATAAAACTAAATAAAATAAAGGTATTGTGTTCAACTACGTCCAAAAAATAAATAAAAGAACATGTTATAATATCAGTCATGGTTAGAGGTCTTATGTGAACACATGGGTATAATATTAACATACAAATCACTAAATTCCCTTTGTGGTTATTCTCATACATATGAAGTATTCAAATTCCAAATATTTAATTATTTGTAGGTGCACTTTGTAAGCTTAAAATATATTGTGAAATGCAAATTCTATTAATTATTATTTTAAAATATTTAACCTAAGCAAAGACCATAATTGTCTGTGGCTTATGATTTGTTTATTTATGTACTTACTTCCTCTTTTTCTTCCATTTCCTCTTTTTTTTTTAAATTAAGTAACATATATTTCACAAAATCCCACATAATCTAACTGTTGGTGCAGCTCACAGAATCTAATAGAATGTGAGTCAAATCTCCTCATATGATGTTTTTTTCCCTATTTAAAACCCAGTGACTGGATTTGGCCATTTTTGTCCAAGTCACTGACTGGCTTGGAAGGATATAGTTTAGTTTGGATGCTCTTTATTAAAGAATCTGTGCTTGTCAGCTTTTCAAACTGGTCAAGTCAGAGACCAAATCCTCATGAGACTGTGCACACATGCGAATGATATTTGTAAAGGCTCTCAGAGTTAATGAATGTGAAATCCAACAACCTCACAGCTGGGGAACTAGCCTTCAGAATGGAATAGATTTCAGTTGTAACCCAGTAATCACTTCTCCGGGTTTCTCCCAATCCCTCCAAAAGCAGAGTCTTTTCAAAAGTGGAAGGCAGCCATACATTATTTGAAATCATGATTTTCAAACTTTAGATTAATAAAGGACAACTAAAGATAATTATGACAATTTTTAAAATATATTAAATGATAACATGATAAATTAGAAAAAAGTCAATTGTGGGACTACTTAAGATACTGATCAATAGCTAAATTTCCTTCTCTAATAAAAGTTTGTTCCAATAGACAAGTTGGATATGGATATATATTTTGTGCCAAAAAAGAGAGCCTCTATAGGATGGAAGAAGCTTTAAAATGAAGTATCACATATACTAATATGAAAGATCACTTTCCTACTATTAAAAAAAGATTGGCATAGGAAATTATTTTAATGTTACCATTGTTATATGGAATGGATAGATAGGTTCATATATACCTAGTATGTGTGTATATATTTATTTTATTTTTAATTGAAGGGAGGAAGAGAGAAATGGAGGAAGGCAGGCTATCTATCACAAGTAAAATATAGTTAATTACTTTGCTCACTGGGTGAGAATTTTATTTTTTGGAGAGACATAACTAATAATGGCAGACCAATATTTCTATTAAAACAAGAAGAAATTGGATAAATTATTCCAATCCTATCGCACAGACAGCTTTAGAAGGAATGAGCATGAGCTGAACTAATATTTCAGAGAATGGAGAATCTTGTGTTCCAGTAATTTCCAAGTAACCAACGGTTCCCAGTACCCAAGGACATTTGCTGATTCCGTGGGCATGCTAATAATTGAGCCTTCCTAACAGAAAGTGCCTATGGGGGCAAAGTAAGCTAAAGTAACAATTTTAGTGGTTGTATCAGTCTAGAATGACAACTTGGAATCGTGAGGCTGTTATCCAAGGGCGTGTGCTGGCTCTGGACCACAGGGTTGGAACTAGCCTTCTAAAGAGGCAGAGTGCAACTTGAACAATTTTAGGGGGCCAATCTTGTGAAGGTCAAGGGAAGGATAGCCTGAATCTCACTGCCTGTCTCCTTCTTAAGACAAATCTAAACTCAAGCACAAAGTGTAAAATCCTTAAAATGCATTGAACAGAGCAAAATTATTAGACGTGTTGGAATAGTGTAACATATACTTAATTTAAGTGTCAGAAAAAAAGAGAAAGAATAAGACAATAGATAATATGAAAGAGTTAATAGCCAAAATGTTTCAAAACTGTTGAAAGGTATCAATCTACATATGCAAAAAGCTTAATAAATCCAGAGTTGGCTAAATAAAAAGATAACTACATCTAGATATTGAGTAAACAAATTTCTGAAAACCCAAACCAGAGAAAAATCTTAAAAGCAATCAGAAAAGAAAAAAAAAAAAACTATACTATCATCAAAGGAACAAAACTGCTAACTTTTCAAATAAATGTTGGAAATCAGAAGACAATATAATGAACTCTTTAGTTGCTGAAAGAAAATAATTACTAAATTAGAATTCTGTACACTGTCAAGAGAACTTCCAAAAATGAAAATGAAGTAAAGCACTTCAGACAGACACAAATTAAAAGAATATATATCATCATCCAACCTGAATCAAAGGAATTAACTAAGAAGATTCTTTTTTTTTTTTTCAGGCAGACAGGACAAAAGTTAAATACATGGAAAAGCAGGGAAGAATAAAAAACAAAATGAAGTAAATATGTTGGTAAACACAAATGAATATTGACTCTATAAAACAATTACTGTTGTGACTAAATTATGGGTAGAATTACAATGCCTGATGGCTGTAAGGACAAGTGAATGCAGGGGAAAGCAGTTTAAAGGTTCTAAGAGAAAGAATAAGACAATAGGTAATATGAAACAGTTAATAGCCAAGAGGTTTAGCAGTATTGAGGAACTGGAATCCTCCTTTGCTATTATCCCTGTGATTCTTCTAAACTTTTACTGTTTTCTTTACTTCACACATGCCAATAGATGAACTTGCTCTATTTATAATATATATTCTGTCTTTTTCATCTTGGCATTTACTGTAAAATTGTAGACTATGACAAGAGTATTTGTTTTTCTTTAGGGATGGAATACAGATGAGATGCATTCTTTATAGTGAAGTGATTGATGATGTGTCCTTGTATTGTAAACTCAGGGTAAGTTCTGTTTCTTTATGTATTGTGCTAAAGCCAGAAATGACCCCAATGATGTTGATTTTCTTGATGTGGTCTCTAGACTTTGCACTTTTTGTTTGTTTTCCTTACCTATGTATTACACAAACCTTGATGGCTGTTGATATAGTCTTTCACATGTTCTCAGTGTTTGAATTGAGGATTTTACTCTATAGCTTCTGAAACTTGAAAGTGGTTCATATATAATAACTCTGCACAGATGGTTTCAAGTAATGGTAATGTTTAGATTGTCTTTATCCCCCAAAGAACTTCTCAGACTTTTCTGATAATGGCTTGTGAAATTTTATGGCTGCTCAAAAGTAATATGATTATTTTTTTAGAGAACTAAAAAGCAGATCCAAACCAAAAGATTTGATGTTTCCCCTATGCATGGAAAGAAATCAGTTTACAAACACTTAACAGAGCTTATAACAGCAATGGGTCATACGGAGATCAAAATACTACTCTTTTCTGCATTTTACTGTGCTTCCCCTTCAGTCTTTCCTCTTGCACTTTTTTTTTAACCTTTTATTTTTTTTTTTTAATTTTTATGTGATGCTGAGGATCGAACCCAGTGCCTTGCACCTGCTAGGTGAGCGCTCTGTCACTGAGCCATAACCCCAGCCCCCCTCTTGCACTTTTAATAGAAGTGAATTTAGTCTTGACATTTAAACATAATTACTCCAGTTATCCATTTTACTATATTACATTAAATATCACAGATACAGATTTAGTATAAGTTTTATCAAAAAACAATAGTTTTTTTTTTTTCTAAATCAGATGTTTGGATAACTTAGTTTAAATTTTGTTTGTTTGAGTTATCCAAATGAGAATCTTGTCTGCTTTAAAATATTCTGACAATAAATAAAGTGATATTAAATATAATATCAAGTTGGGCACAGTGGTGAATGCCTGTGATTCCAGAGGCGTGGAAGGCTGAGGCAGGAAGATAGCAAATTCAAAGCCAGCCTCATCAAAAGCGAGCTGCTAAGCAACTCAGTAAGACCCCATCTCTAAATAAAACACAGCATAGGGCTGGGGATGTGGCTCACTGGTCGAGTGTCCCTGAGCTCAATCCCTGGTACCCAGCACCCCGCAAAAAAAAAATCAAGCATGTAAATGAAGAAAGAAAAGAATATCACACATCTAAAAATTTTAAAAGTGCATTTATGATCAGAGGAAATTATTTGGGGAAAATTATTTTATGAATTTAATTTTAATAATTATTCATTTCTCTTCATTTCCTTCCAGTAATAATAAACTACTGTCAATGTGTTTACCATTTTTCTATGCATGCAAATTACACTCTAGGAGGAAGCGTTCATTTGTTGCTGTTTATAAAATAATGAAATCTCATGATAGTGACAGTTGAGATTTCTGCATCGTGGATGTGACCAATATGACAGGACTGTTTTGAGAAGAATCAGGCGTTAGGTCCACAGTTCATTTCTCTCTGCTCTGAGCCTGGTTTAAGAAAAGGGTGAGAACTGAGTAGGTGATATGAGCATGGGTGAGATGCAGGAGAGTTTTGCTATCTTAAAGGGAGAGGGACACAGCACGGGTTTGAGCAAAAAAATGAAGTGGCCTCAAGGGGAGCAGAGGATTACAATAAATTTATCCAGACATTTCAAAAGTAGGAAAACAGGAGAAATAAAAATTAGTTAGTTTCATTTCAAAAATTGTAGCTGTAGAATTATATTGTGTGCGAGTCTCTTCAAGTTTTCCTTTAGCAAGATGGTGTGTCCTCTCAGAAACTAACCTTTCCGTAAACATATAAATTGAAAATAATTCAGAAAATGACAAGTTCTATAAATTTGAGAACTATAAACCAATCAAAAGATTAACCGAATGAGAGATGGATGATAGTCTTCTTTTCCCTTTCCCCTACATGGCAATCTGAGTTTGAAGAATGAAGTCTGTTTATTTGTGGTAGATAGATGGTTCTGTTATCTGTTATTTATTTGAAGAGAGAACAGTAGATGTTATAATTAGAAAATGTGAGTAGGAAAACACTTTGCCTAGCAGAGAGGAATAGAATGCAACCTTTTAAAGCTTAATTCATTTTGAAACTACCTGTATAAGACTGTGCCAAAAATTTTTTGTTGTTATTTTGCTGTCTTCTTTGATAAGCAAAGCCTTCAGACTTTTTCCTTGTAGTTTTAATACTCAGATTAAAAAATTTACATCAAAACTTGCAGTGTTTATTTCACTTGGATGAGCAGACCATATGGAGTAACAGTTTTCTTCAAAAAATGTGCAGCTTATTTTGAAGAAAATATGGTTATCATTAATGTTACTTTTTATTTTTCTCCAATCTTCTATCTGGTTCAAGTACTGAATTTAAAATTTTTGTTTGGTAAGTGTATTGCAAATGTGCCAAAATCTGACATCTGCAATTCTTAGTATATGCTATGTTAAGAAAAACAAAGTGTTCTTTTAATTAGGTATGATTTCAGACCCATAAACAAAATAATGAAATTTTTTTCCTTTTGCTCCCCAGGAATGGACATTCACTCTAACAAGTAGTTCTCAAATAGGTTGGTATAGTAGGACTTATATTTACTTGGAGAATTTCCACAATTTCGGCATCCTTCCTTTCTCTCTCCAATAGGCTTCCTTCCAGATATTTTTCTATCTTTTATGTTCAGAAGGATTTCTAGGTGTTAACTTATGCTCCATGAAGTATCCTTTCATGCGGGGACCTTCTAATTTCACTCTCACAGGAAAATCAGTGCATTTTATTATATGATGCATTAAATGAGTGCTATTATTGGCAAATGTATTTGGTGGAATCATAATTTAAAATACACTGATGAGTTAAGGAAAACATTCTGGAGTAGATAACATTTGAGTTGAGTATTGAAGGGTGGCTAGATGTTAAGTTGATGTGAAAAGAGATTTTTATATGGAAGAGTGTGTATTTAAGAGTGTGGTTTGAGTTTGGGGATTATTGCAGAGATAATTCTAAGCAAATATGATTTCTGAGCACATGCAGAAAAATGAAGTAGAATATATTGAATATACTATTATACTTTAGGAAGATGGAGCATTATGAGTAAATTGGGGATAAGATATTGTGAATGCAGAACTGATTATGAAGAACATTTTGGCTTTTATCTTGAAAGCTACATGAAAACTTTAAGCTTTGAACAGAGATGACCATACTTGTGATTTTAAGATTTGCTGATAACGGGGAAGAAAGGCTACTGGTAGGACAAGGCTAATATAATAATCCAGATGATAAATTATGGTAGGAAAAATTGAGGTATATAATGAAGAAATGGGAACAAAGTATTGTATCCATATTTATATCAAGTAGATATACAGGGGATTTTAATAAGATCTTTGAGATAAACTTTGAATCTTTCACAAAATTTTGATCAACAAATTGTAATATGAAGTATGTTGCTTCATGTAATACTTATAATTTATATCGATTCCTCATTATTGAATCATTCCATATCCTCATTATTGAATTTAGTCACATCTTAATTCTCTTACTTTTTCTTTACTTGTCAATCTGCTCTTGTCTTCTATTCTCAATATCATCTTCACCATGGCCCACAGTGACACCTGTATTGGATGAGTCAGTGAATGTGGTTCTACAAGAATCTTGTTCAGCACATGTGAGCACTCTGTTCTTGATGCATTTGCATCCCTTGAAACTATGACCTTGATTTGTTTCCCATTTCTCTTGCTGCTGTTTCTTCCTCCTTCTTCCTCCTCCCTTAGCTAATCTCCACAACTGGAGTTCTTCAGGCTGCATATTTCTTCTTCCTTTTCTCTAACTATCTAATGTACTTTTGTCATTTTAAAATATATTCCTGGGGCAGTACATGCATAAATCAAAGTTTCTATTCTAGTCAGAGTCTCTTTAAATTCTAAATTCCTAGGTCCAAAAATGTAATTTATATCTACACTTTGATGGTTGTAGAGATCCCAAGATTTTATAAGGGCAATGGTTCCATTCTTAAGGAATCTCCCTCATGACCTAAGCATCTCCCCAGAGCTCCACCTCCTACCATCAAACCATTAGTATTAGGTTTCAACATATGAATTTCTGAGGGGGCACAAACCGATGAGAAAAATAAATTGATAAAAAGTGATTTTTAAACATCACCTAGGCGTAGAAAAGGATACTTAGGTAAAAAATGACTAAATGAGGCTTTGATGATTTTTCATAATTAATGCATATCTTTATATATTTCTAGGAGTGATTTGTGTTCTAAGAGATTGTTTTGCTTTACAAAATATATAAATAAAAAATTAGAATAAAAGTTCTCATAACTCTCATTGAGTGATCCTACTTGGACTAAGAAAATGTGTTTAGAAAAAAAATATATAGGAAGATTCAAGAGACATGACATAAAGACACAGAAAGAACAACATCTGTAGTGACAGATGGGAGGCAGTTGTAGGAACCTCTAACACATTTCATCTCTCATTTTGAGTGGAACTAGGAACTGCTACTACTCCATTGTGTATCTAGGAACTTAATTTTACCTAACCATGAATATTGGAATAATATCACACTATTGAGCTCTCATCTTGTTCATTCAAACTGACTATCTCCATGAAGCATGGGTTTTCCTGATTATTCTCCTATGTTAGTTACTGTGCTTCTTCTCTGCTGAAGGCAGCAGAGGAGTCCTCAATACATTATAATTTGTTGTGCATAATGATTGCTGTTTTGTGGGAGGGATCTGAGTCTTGATAGAAAGTATATGCAATCTTATCACCACAGTCTCCTGCCCACAGTGACTGGTCCAAAGGGTGAATATTTAACTCACAGACAACCAATTGACCTCCCACATTGGTAATGAAATATAAAGCCTTCCTTTCTTCTTGGGTTTCTGGAATAAGATTATCCGTAGCCATGTTCCACACTATAGAAATACATAGAAACAATAACAATAGCCTCTCCCCAAAAAACAAAAACAAAAAAATTTCAAAATATAAAACAAAAGCAATTAGAAAAATCAACAGAGATAGAGCTTTTTTTGCATTGAGTCTCCAGTCCCAATTCCTACTTCTGTGGTCCATAGCTTGCTCTTGAAATTTGTGAGTTATTAGATACACTTATTAGTATATAAATAGAAAATTGGTGTTTTGCTCAATTTATTGTTGGATTTTGTGGGTTTTTTGCAAGATAATGAATCTTAACTAACAAATATATGAGAATATACAGCTGACGAATGTAGGCAAAATAATGTCATATTCAATTGTTGTGAGAGTTAAATTAAACCCTTTTTCTACCTATTTGTAATGACTCATGAAATTGAGAGAAATGGCATACCACATTAAATTTAGTATCATTCTGCATTCTGTGCCCATTCATTTGCATGTACTCTGCACAGACCTGGCAAATATTTATTAGCATGCTTAAGAGTAAATAACAGTTGCAGAATTCAAAGAATAAAATTTAACAGGTTTATGAATTATCAGTAGCTCGTACTTGCAACTGAATCTTCATTAGTGGGATCAATTTTATAGTAGGGCCATCATTTGGCCAAATGCAATTGCTCATTAACAACACACTATAAAGAGTTTATAATCCCTCAGAATCACAAGATGGAAAACAAACTGTAGTAATTCAAAGAAATATTTCTGTCTGAAGGAAAGAAAGAAGGACATCTGGAGTTCTCGGAATTGTATTCAATCTGATATTGATTATGGGCTTTCTTACATTACCAATATGAAAAACAAGCAGGAAGAGTCAGAGCAGGAAGCAATGTTTTCTCATGGAAAGGCTAGTGTAGTCAGTATCTCATAATGGTTGGCCAACATGAAGCAACTTTGAAGGAGAATTTAAATAAAACGTGTAAACTCTTAGATATTTTTCTGTGACTAATAACCACCAACAGATGTGCACAGATGAGCAACAGCTTGAGAATATTTTGAGGCTATTTTTTCCCTCCCAATGTGTTGTTTACAGCTTTATTGTTTAGAAATGACTGTTAAAGATGGAAAACAATTGTGTTGACTCACAACTGGAGGCAGTACAACTTTGATTCAAGATAATTAGTTGAAAAGCACTCAAAATATTTTTGAACAAATGAATGAATTTATTTCGATCATCATTCATTAAATATAATCTGAATGAAATGTCTTCAAAGATGAAAAAAATGTAGCACTTTAAAGCTTGAAATTTTCTAGAAAAAATGGTATGAATATGCAGCTTTATGTTTGCTGAATGAACTAATTCAGGAGGGATGAAGGATTTTCTATAATATGTGACAAAGGAGGGTTTCCACCTTAGCAGCGTGTGAGATCAGAAGACAAGGGAATCATTGGCTGGGCAGATCAAGATGGCAACATAGACAGTGTGGGATCTGAGCTGAGACCTCAATGTGATGATGAAAGAAATGTGGTCAATATTGCCCCACATGTCTGGGAAATTAGGAGTAGAACAATTCAGGATTGTGTATACAGTGTCCATGAGATTACGTTAATGTCAATTTTCAAAGGGCATTTTGTATGCCTGAATAGAAGTTTAGACTTCCTTCTACAGTTGGGCATTCAAAGTCACTGAGCAACAGAGTGGCATTACCAGAACTGGGTTTTAGGAGTAAAAGAATGCTTTCAATTTTTACAAATGAAATGACAAAGAGAAAGTAGGAAGCTTAGTAGGGAAACAGTATAGACCCAAAAATAAGTTAGAAGAATCCAAAGGATAATAATGAGTGTGACAGAAAGGCTCAGAGAAAATTGAGGAAAGAGATTCAGTGAGTGGAAAGACAGGGCTAGAAATTCAACTGAATACGAAGACAGCCTGAAAGGCTTGACCCTGTGTTAATACTCTCAGATTTCTCAGCCACTGTTTAATCAGATTTTTTTTTATTATTGTGACCAAAAGCCCTGACAAGAATAATATAGAGGAGTAAAAGATTATTTTGGCTCATGATTTTGGAGGTCTCAGTCCAAAGATAGCCAGCTCCATAGCTCAGGGCCCAAGGTGAGGCAGAACAACATGGCAGAAGGGTTAGAGAAGGAAAGCAGCTCAGGGCATAGCAGTTAGGAAGTAGAGAAAGAGCTCTGCTCACCAGGGACAAAATATAAACCCCAAAGGCACACCCCCAGTGATCTATCTCCTCTAGCCACACCCTAACCTGCCTATAGTTAACACCCAGTTAACCCCCCATTAGTGGTTAAGACTCTGACTAGGTTAATCTACTGACTAGGTTAAGGCTTTCATCCCACAATTATTCTACCTCTAAACTTTGTTGCATTGTCTCAAAAATGAGCTCTTGGGGGACATCTCATATGTAAACCATAACAGTCATGTTTCTACTAAAAAGTAACACGGGGAAGGCAGTAGTTTTAAAACAAAAAATACAGTATCTGTGAAAACCAACATGTATATACTAAAGTAAGGCTAAGTGGAGATAACATTTCCATTCTTTGATGCCAGTAGTTTTCCCATTGTATGTCAAAGTGTGTCATAAGGAACCTGAAGGTAAAGCTTGAACTCTTCAGGAAAAAAGACAACATACAGGGAATCATGAAATCACCAATGAAGATATTCACTTTAATATGTCATTCACAGCCCCTTTCTCTGCAGAATCACCATGGTGGCTGAAAACAGGAGGGCCTTCAAGGACCTCATCTCTGCTCAGTACACTGGGGTTCATGTCCAAGTGCTCTCCACACTACTGCATTTCCATTTTGGCCAAACCAACCACATCCCTGAGTTTCTCCATAAATTTTCTGCTGGCAAGGCTCCAGCATTCAAGGGTGATGATGGGTTCTCTGTGTTGGAGAGCAACGCTATTGTCCACTATGTGTGCAATAAGGAGCTGTGGGAAAGTGCTCCAGAGGCAGCAGCCCAGGTGGTGCAGTGGATGATAGTGAAAGTGAGCTTTGCTGATACTGACATAGTGCCCCCAGCCTTTATCTGGGTGTCCCCTACCTGGGGCATCATACACCACAACGAACAGGCCACTGAAAATGCAATGGAGGAGGTAAGGCAAATTCTGGGGCTTCTGGATGCTCAGCTGAAGACAAGAACTTTTCTGGTGGATGAAAGAATGACACTGGCTGACATCACAGTTGTGTGCACCCTGTTGTGGCTCTATAAACAGGTCTTCTAAGAAAGAAAGGCCTTCTTTCTGCCAGGCCTTTCCCATTACCAACTGCTGGTTCCTTACCTGCATTAATAAGCCCCATTTCTGGGCCATCTTGGGGGAGGTGAAACTGTGTGAGAAGATGCCTTAGTTTGATGCTAAGAAGTTTGCAGAGAGCCAGCCTAAAAAGGACACCCTCATAAAAAGAGAGGGCTCATGGGAAGAGAAGCAGAAGTCCCAGGTGGAGCAGAAAGAGGAGATAAAGGCAGCTGCCCCAGCCCCAGAGGAGGGGATGGATAGAGTAATATTCTATTGTGTATATTATAAATTATTATGTTGTGTATTATACATATCATAAAATGTTTTGTAGAAATGGGTTTATATACTATAAAAAGTTGTATAATACAAATTTTTCTGTCTTTAAACCATTTTTTACAACAAAACTGTCAAATTTAATTTGAATACTCAGATTCAGTCTCTTTAAAAACATATTTTTATGGTTATATAATATATTAATATCAGGGGACATAATTAATTAATTAATTTATTTATTTATTTTGGTGCTGGTAATCAAAGCAGGGCCTTTCACATGTAGGAGGAAAAACTGGATGAGGAGTAAACAGGAACTCTCTGCACTGTCTTTGAAACTTTTCTGCATCTCAGGTCATTTTAAAATTAATTCATTTAAAATGTTTTTGTTATTGTGTGTGACAATCATTCATACCCCTAAATTTTTGAACACAAACAACATTACAGTGTGTTAATTGGTCAGTGTATACCTAATTTTAAGCAGTTGATGAAAATTCCAAGAGATGTACAAACAGCACTCTGAAATACTTCTTTTCATGTACCCAAATTGAGTAATAATGATTTTTAGAATTTGCCCAAATTACATACTAAATTTTGAATATTTGGCCTTTGGGGATGATTGCGGGTTTTTGTTGTGATATCGTTGTTTGTGTGTGTGTGTGTGTGTGTGTGTGTGTGTGTGTGAGTGTGTGTTTAGAATGAGCTGAGCTTCCTGCAGCCACAGAGAGCTGTGGACATGAATACATATCTCTTGCTAAGGGTGACCCAGTAGATATTACAGCAGAAGTGACATGGGCCACATGGCTGAGATGAGGTGGGGATGTGGGTACCTCAGGGCACACCAACGTGGGACTGATGACAGCCGCACAGCACAAATGTCCAGTTAGATCAAAACAGCAGCTGACTACAACTTCCCTATATACACAAATCCATTCCTTCTCTTTCCTACATCCATTAAAATTAAAATTACTGCACATGCCAGCTGGAATTTAAAAACTCTGGAAAGCTCTTTCCCATTTTTTTCTATAGGTAAAGCATATGGATACTATCAATAAAGGGCTACCATTTTGTTGTGGCAAAAGGCAAAAGTGAAACAAATTGTTGTCCAAATTCTCGAAGCTCAAGTATTTACCAATACTTGAACTTAAAGAAAATTTGCATTCTGTTAGAGCAGAATAAATTAATAACTTTGATTTTTAAAATCAAATTGTGTATCATTTTGATATACGAAGGAAAAAAAATCTGAATTAATTTTTATAGTAAAAATTAACCTAATGAAGTTTCTAAAGTTTAGATAAGTGGGGATTACTTTTCAGGAATCAGTAATTTAGGAAGCGCTTCCCGCTTCCCACTGAGCTGTATCCTTCATTTACATATTATCCATAGATCCTACATCTTTTTCTGTATTTATTTTTAATTTCATTGATTTTTTTTCTTATAATTTCAAGCCTTTTGTCATTGATGTCAACCACCAGGCACTTGAAAGATGTAAATATGGAATTGTTTGATTTATCTTTCATGAAATTTTTAAATTAGATCCTTCAGATGTTTGTTTTTGTGACTCTTTGGGAAGCATCATCAAAGTTTAGGAAGCGAAGTAGTTAATTGCTTTATTGCTAAACATAAAAGCCAGCTAGCAGCCTTTTCCACATATGGTCTAGTTTTCTAAGGGTTGTTTTTGGAACCTAGGTTGGCTAGAAAATCACTAGTCTTTTCTCATCATATTGTAGAAATCATACCAATGAATATTTATCACTGGTTATGTAAGACCTTACACAGACCTCACAGAAGTGAAGGCAAGCAACCTTATTTCTAAGAAAAGTGAATAAGTACTTAAAATTTCAAGAAATCTGTTCCCAATACTTATAAATGAAATCACTGCTCAGTTGGTTATAAAAAGAAATCTCAATAAGTTAAATTCAGATTTTATTTTCCTATGGATAATTTTTTATTGATATAGGTGTGACTGGGTGTGTACATTGTGTAGATATATCAGCTATATCACAACCTAAATTCCTTCTTTTGTGGTTATTTATGATAGATCCTTGTGTATCCCATCAACATTTTCCCATCTGGTTCATCTTATGGTTATTCTAAGGCACAATTCTTGACTGTAGTTAATACAACTAAATTATATGGCAGAGGATCTAGAACACATGGGAAAAATATAATAGCAAGAAACATAAGATTACAACAAAATAACAATATAGACAAATGTCCTTCATGAGCGTACACATCTAGATTTTTAACAAAACTTTTACAAATTGAATACTTCATGACCAAGAAGAATTCATCCCAGAATGAATGGAATACAGGGTTTAAAATACATAATTAAATCCATCATATTATATAGTCTGGATATGAGAGGTTGTCTTAAAGTTCCTGGGTTAATTCAGAAATGTTCACAGTTACAATAAGATTGTGAGAGTTGTAACCTAATCAATCCACTCTAGTTTTAATGGATTTAATGGGCGGTAATTGTTGGCAGATGAGGCATGGCTAGAGGAGAAAGTGGGTCACTGGGAGAATGCCCTGGAAGGGTTCCTCTTCCCTGTGGCACCTCACCACACTCTCTCTGCTTCCTGAGTGCCACATGAAGAGCATTACCCTTCCACCAAGTCTTTATGCCATGATGTTCTGCCTCACCATGGGCCAGAGTATGGAGTCAGCTGACCATAGACTCAACCTCTGAAAGCCTGAGCCCAAATAAACTTTTTCTAAGTTGTTCTTAAAAGGTGTTTTGACCACAGAAATAAAAATCTAACCAAGACATGGGGTTGTGACTGTGACTAACCTAACTATGTCATTCAGAAGCTTTTGAAGTTGATTTTTAGGAGGAGTCTAGAAAAGTTTGCACATACATGCAGGCTAGAGAAGCTTTAGAATGTTGTTAGTGGAGGACCATAATGCGGATAGGAATGGGAATAGTGAAAACTGTGCTCAGGTTGTTTCAGAAGGGAATGAGGACTCTTTGGGAAGTCAACTAGAGGCCATGCATATTATGTCCTGACAAAAAACTTGTCTACATTTTGTTCATGTTCTCAGACATTGTATTAGATTAAATTCACAAGTGATAAACTAATTAATCTGGTGGAAGAAATTTCAAGGCAGCACAGCATTCAGGAAGTGGCAAGGATTGTGCTGGCAATTTTTATCCAAGTTTATTCTGTGAATCAGTGGCAGAAAGCAGAGGTGAAGGATTTTAAAACTTGCCACCTGGCCAGGAAAATTGTGTGTAAGTCTAGGGCCATGGAAGATGTAGTCAATAAAGATATTACTGCTGCTAAACAGAAATTAAGTGCTTTGCTCAGAAATAATAGAAAATTGCCTTGAGAGCATCTCAGGAATTTGCAATATCACAACCATTGTAGGCTCAGGAAATCAAAGGGAAAACCCTTTAGGAAGAGATCCTTGGGGGATGCTGTTTGCAAAGGAGGGGCTAGGAAGGCTTTTCATCATAGTCTACCACCTACTCAAATAAGTCACAGAAAGCATGGTCCCACGGGTCCCAGTTACTGTTGAACTGGTATTGGACCTAGGAATCATCCATGTGCTACTGGTTCTGCAGGATGAGGAGTTAGGGGTACATGAAGGTTTCTACCAAGTTTTCAGAGGAAAGCGATGGAGGTCAGAAAAAGTGTAACAGAGTCATAATTCCTGCAGGCTGTCCCCAAGAGGGTGAAGTGTGAAGCTGTGAGGGTGAAGCTGAAGCTGGAATGGAGACCACAGGACTTAAGAGATACTGGTAACCTGGACCATCTGCCAAGGAAAGCTGTTGTCTCTGGAGAAAGTCAGTCTAAGCAATAGGTCATCAGCACTGAAACTGGCAAGGCCAAAGAGGGGGTGCTGCACAAGTCCTTAAGAGAACACATCTCTCTACCATTTGCCCCAGATGCTAGATGTGATATGGTAGGACTTGTTTGTCCAGGTGGGTTTCATTCTTGCTTTGGTCCCATCCTTTCTTCCAGTGCTCCTATTCCTCTCTTTTGAAATGGGAATGTTTACTGTGTGCCATTGTATTTTGAATATACGTAACTTGCTTTGAATCTTTACAGGGGCTCACAGCGAAGAGTTGGTCTTGAGTCTCAGAGAAGACTTCACACTTGGGATTTTGGGCGGTGCTGAAACAGTTAAGAATATGGGGCTGGGGATATAGACCAGTTGGTAGAGTGCTTACCTCACATGCACAAGGCCCTGGCTTCAATCCCCAGCACACAACTATAAAATTGGGCTGGGGTTTTAGCTCAATTGGTAGAGCATTTGCCTTGCATGTGTGAGGCACTAAGTTGGATCCTCAGCACCACATAAAAACAAATAAATAAAATAAAGGTATTGTGTTTAAAAAATATGGAGTCTTTTTGAGCTGAACTAAATAATTTTGTCTTGTGAAATGGACACTAACTTGGTGGCTAGAGGAAGAATGTTATGGTTTAGATACAAAGTGTGCCCTAAATGCAGAAATGTTCAGAGCTGTAACCTAATCAGTTCATCCTAGTTTGAATGGACTAACTGGATCATAATTGTGGCAGGTTGGGCATGGCTAGAGGAGGTAATTCACTGGAAGGGTGCACTAAAAGAGCTTATCTTTAAAAGACTGCTACCCTTTCCCCTCTCTTTGCTCTCTGCCTGCTGTGAATGGAGCAGCATTTATCTACCATGCCCTTCTGACATGACATTCTGCCTCCCCTTGTACCCAGAGCAATGGAGTCAGGTGATCATGGACTGAATCTCTGAAATCAAGCACCCAAAACAAAGTTTTTCTTCACTAAGTAGTTCTTGGAAAATATTTTGTTCACTGTAATGAAAATCTAGTGCTTCACACATGCAAGGTAAATATTCTACCAATTGAGCTGCAACCTCAACCCAATTTTATTTACTAACATACCATATTCACAAGCTGAAAAAGAAAAGCCAAGTTAAAATCATAATAACTGCAGGGGAAAAATAGTAAAATTCAATATTCTTTCCTGATAAAAACTCTTAACAAACTTGGAATAGAAGGCACTTTTCTCAACTTGATAAAGGACATCCATGAAAAGTTAGTGATGTTGACACCAAACTAAGCATCATACTTAATGCTTACAAACTGAATGATCTTTTTTCACCACTCTCAGCACTTCTATTCAATAGTGTACTTAGTATTCTACATCAACCCATGAAATAAGACAAGGAAATATAAACATCCAGATTGTAAAAAAGGAGTAAAATTGTCCTTATTTGCAGACAGCATAATTGTCCTTGGAAGGAAATATCAGGAAGTTACAAAATAGTTTCTTAAACTAACTAGTGAATTTTTCAAGGTGGCAGAATACAATGGAATAAACAGAAAATAATCAGCAATGGAAATACAACAATGCCATTCATAACATATGAGTATTTTGGAGTAATAATATTAACTACTTATGGGAGAATATGACAAATATGTTCAGGACCTGTGTACTTAAAACTAGAAAACATTGGTGAAGAAAATAAGAAAGTACTACCTAAACTGAGACCTATATTTTGTTCATGGATTAGCAACTCATATTATTAAGATTTCCATTATACACAGTTGAACCTATAGATTCAACGCAGATTTGATCATAAACACAGCAAGTATTTTTATTTTTTGTTGAAATCACCAAGCTCATATAAAAATTCATGTGGAAATGCAAATAACTGAAAGTAGCCCAAAGAATCAGCAAAACTAGAAGACCTACTCCACCTGATTTAAGATTTACTTTAAAGCTATAGCAAACAAGTAAGTATGTAGTTTTAAAGTAGAAAATAGATCAATAATAGGACAGAATAAAAAAGAAGGTACAAAAGTAAACCAACAAATATATGCCTTGTCTCTTTTTTACAAAGATACACAGACAAATTCTTGGAGAAAAGATTTTTTTTTCCAAAAAATGGTACTGGAAATGGTTAATTATTCGTTAGTTATAGGCAAAAACTGGTTGATTCATGTATTTTTTTTAGTGACCAACAATTTTATCTTTATTTTTCATAATAAAATTAAGCACCAAAGTATACCCTAATGTTCTACTTGTTCTGGCAATCTGTTTTTAGTTTATAAAATTACAGGTTTCAGCTTTCTGCTGTTGCCATTGAAAAAGCCTCTGGTTGACTTGATAAATTAGACAAAAAGATAACATGAAGCAAATTGGGCTAAGCTAAGAAAAAATGAACAAGGAAAATTAAATCTTTCTTAAAAGTTTATTTTCATGAACAACAGCAAGAAAATCCCACAGTTGTTGCAGATCATCAGTTTGGGATCCTCCTCTTTTAGTAGCTGAGGTATAGACATTTATTTTGAAAATAAATTTGTGGTCAAATTTATTTTATTTATTTTTATTGTTTTTTCCTAGTTATACATGACAGTAGAATCCATTTTGGTAAAATTATATAAGCATGGAATATATCTTATTCTAAGTAGAACCCTATTCTTGTGGGTGGGCATGATGGTGGGATTTACTTAGGTATTTTCATATGTGTACTTAAGAAAATTATGTTAGATTTATTCTACTGTATTTTGAAAAATACAATTATATTTAGAAAACAGGGCGGGGGTTATAGCTCAGTGGCAGAATGCTTGTCTTGTACATGTGAGGCACTGGCTTTGATCCTCAGCATTACTTAAAAATAAATAAATAAAATAAAGATATTGTGTCCATCTATAACTAAAAAAAAGACAAAGAAACTTTAGGAAACAAAAACTTAAAAACTAGTGTTTAAAGAATCACAGGGGAAGTTTGCTCAAAATACTCTTTCTTTTTTTTTTTTAGTTGTCAATGAACCTTTATTTTTTTTAAAATTTTTTTATTGTTGGTTGTTCAAAACATTACATAGTTCTTGATATATCATATTTCACACTTTGATTCAAGTGGGTTATGAACTCCCATTTTTACTCTTTCTAAAATTAATTTTTAATTGTGTAAAAAATATAAAAAATTATGTATTGATGGGGCATATGTGGTGTTTCAACATGTAACACATCGTGTAATGTTTAAATTAAGTTAAACACATCTATTGCCACAAGAATTATTATTTTTTTATGATGAAAACTTTCAAATTCCCTTTTTAAGCTTTTTGAGATATCCAAAAAATTATGATTATCTATAGTTATCTTACTGTGCAATTGCACATCAGAACTTCTTACAGTTAGGAAGTAACTGTAACTTGGCATCCACTGATCAAACTGTCCCCTTCCTTCATACCCTCTACTCTTTGCTTCTATGAGATGAAGATTTTTATGTCCCACATACAAGTGAAATCAAGCAGTACTTTCTTCTTGTGCCACATTATATTATCACATTATATTATGTGATTTCACATCACACAATGATCTCTAGTTCCATCTGTGTTTTTTGTACATTTTCTTTATATATATTCACCAGTTGTTTCCATGGAAAAACTCTATCTAAATCTTAGATGACTTTCCAAATCTTCATTTCAACATAAGACTTTCTAGTAAATCCTGATGCAGAATGTCACAACATTTCTAACCTTGAGAAATAATACTTTATATAGATTTCTGTAAAAATCATAGTCATATGTTTAACATGCCTGATCCAAAAGTTTGTAGGCCACTTGTCAAAATCAGTGTTTTAGTTATCTTTGCACATTGCTGTGACCAAAAGACCTGACAAGAAAAATATAGAACAGGAAAAGTTTATTTGGGCTCATGGTTTCAGAGGTTCAGTGTATAGTTGGCCGACTCAATAGCTCTGGGCCCAAAGTGAGGCAGAACATCATGGCAGAAGGTTGTGGCAGAGAAAAGAAGCTCAGGACATGACCACCAGGAAGCAGAGAGTGAGGTCCACTACATAGGGACAAAATGTAAACCTCAAAGTCAACCCACAGTGACCTACTTCCTCAAATCACATCCTACCTTTCTATAGTTAAACATATCAGTGGATTTTTTTAATTTTTTAAACTCCTTATTTTAAGGTTCTAAATTATTGTTCTTTTAAAGATTTTTAGTTCCTTTTTGTTCATATTATTACTAATTTAATTCATGTTATTAATAACTCCTCTTTAAATTTTATGGCAAATTTATTTACATATATCACTTGAAAGACTCTTTTACCATAATGGTATGCTAGACGTGTGCATGTATATGAGCTGACACTGGTTTCTTTTTTCTTCTATAGTTAAAAAACAGTGTCTTTAAGCCAAGTTCAACATCCATCTTTTTGTCCTGGACTACAATGTTTGAAGTCCACTTTGTAAGATCTGGCTCATTTTCAAACAAAAATACTAAAGGGGGTTAAAGTAGGAAACCTATTTGTTGCTTATTCTGTGCAGTTAGTTGATGATCTTCTGGAGCATCGTGAGCAACATGCCAGCTGTTTGGAGCAACTATTCACATTGGTGACATTTTAATCCATTCTACCAATACCACTGTGTATAACTACCTCTTTTGAATCATTTTGGAAAGATGGCAGCCACAATCCTTCTCACTGAGATCTGTACTTGAGGACTGAGAAGGTAGAATATTTTCTTTTCTGGCAGGGTCATAGATCTCATCACTCTCCTAGACTAGAAAGAATTGTGGAAAACCAAAGCTACTGAGCATTTCTTCAGTCAATAGCACTCTCAGAATTTTTATCACGATACATCAAACCAATCACTCCTCAAAGCCTCTTGACCTAAGGAGCTTCCTAGGTCCTTTCTTAATACATCACTGCTGAGCCCAGCTTTCTCTGATCTAAGCTGAACATCTTGGATCACATCCTACATCTTCAGTCTGACTTTGCTCAGTTTTACAGTCTCTCAGTTACTACTCTCCAAGGGATGGTATAATTCTGTTACACCATTACTACTCAGTCGCTTATCAGTAAGGATTCCATTCTCTAAGTGAGGTTTTGTTTTTTTTTTTTTATTTCAACTAGTCCAAGATAAGGATGACATTCACTGAGAATCAAGCCAATGTCCTTATCATTCTCAGAAAACAATTTTTTTTTCTTCCTTTCCCTTGTTACACAATACACTCTTCTGTTACTTTAACTCAGTTAAGGGCATCTCTTTACTCCTGCCAGGCCTAGCCCAGGAATAAATAATTGACAATCTCCTGCTTGTGTAGTTCTATTCGTTCTTCAGTTAGAGCCTATGATGCATTATGAATAATTTGTTCTTTATCTTTTGAGTTGCAAAATTCATCTTTTGAATCTTACAACTTAATACAGTCTTGGGAGCTCTGGTGCTCAAATGCTCTGTTTATACTTATTGATTGTTTCATTCTCTAACAATTCTTTATGTAATGTAATAAGCTTAAGAAATTCAAGAAACACTCATTTCATTCAATTTCCTTTATTGAGTAATTGTTAACAATAAAAGAGGTATAAAGTTTTGTTCCCAAGTCCAAACTGATTTTTAACTTATACCTTGAGTTTTCTGAATTACCCAAACTGAAGTAATTCTCTTTATACCTGAAAAAAATTGTTTTATTGAAATGTTTGAGATAAAAAAATATGTATTGCAAGAAGCATATGACATTTCAAGAGTACAAAATTAGTTGTAAAAATAACATAATTTACCAGTAAACCTACATTATTAGAAATGTGTAAAGCCTTTGGAAGTAAAAGTATTTTCGTTTGTTTGTTTGTGATATATAAGCACCCATTTTTATAACTTAGCTTCCCATGGAGAGGTAACTGTTTGCATGCTTTTGATTTAACCATTACGTACATTCAATGATCAATCTTCTCAATGAGATAACAGCTCACCACTCTTAGATTTGAGTCACAATGAATCTAGTGACAAGGATTTTCTTTGATGGATTCCCACTTTAGTCAGAACTCTTAATTTCAGGATAAAAAAAGCCTATAAGGTACTGTATTCCTTCAGTTCCTATCCCACAGGAGGCTAATCCCACCATTTTTCTCAAGTTTTTCATTTAGAAAACAAAACAATAAAAGAATTCAATGTGTGTTCAGAATTGTTCCATGATTTGTCTTGTGCCGATGTTTTAGTTCCCGAAGTTAAATTGGCTCTCATAGTCTTCCTTTTAAGGTCAGATTGTTGACTTAGGGTTCTATATGTGTTGATTAGCTTTTAGATTTTCATTGAGAACGATCTTCTCTTGATCGTCTTCTAGACACTGATTAGGAGGAAGAGGAACATACAGATGTAAAGATGATGAAACTTCACAGAAAAATAAAATCAATAAAAATAAATAAATAAATAAACAAACAAACAAATAAATAGAACATGAAAAATTTTAAAAAAAGAATGATATTCTGTGCATAACATATCTAGTTAAGGCACTCTTTCTCATTGTACCAAATTTCACTTATATTATTTTCTTTTAATAATATCCTCAGTTTATAGGGATGGAACCAAGACTGTATTTTGATCAAAGATGTAAGGAAATAATAATCTGAAACTTGATTCTTCTAATTCTTTAGAAAATTTGGAATGATTTGGGGTGTTTCAAAGAAATTTCTTATAAATATTTCTTTAAAAAACATTTGTGCAATCAACCCCTTAATTCCAAAACTTTAAACATTGGGAAGGCTTAAAATTGTATTAGCATAACATTTTAACTAGTGTAACTTGTTTTGATTATTAGTAAGTAATTATCTCGGGAATTCTAAACTTGTAATTCCAAGCTTGTCATTTAAGTTCCACAAGGGAAATCTTTGCTATTTCAATGTATTGTGATGTAAGATAACCTAAGAGGAGGAATTAAAATATACACATAAATGTAGAATTGAAAATTATAGTGCTATGATATATTCAGATACATAAATAATTTATACATTTATATCAAAAATTTTTAAATAGTTACATTAACAGTTTTCTATTTTAATTTACTTATGTCTCAAACCATAGCTTTGTCTTAGATGATATTTTTTAACAGCTTAGGTCTACCTGCACTTGGCTCTGGTATTCAAACATTTCCTCTTTACTTAACTCTACTTGAGTTTACCTCAAAGGTTCAATGTCTAAACAGTTTATGTGAATATAGTTGCCTTTCTTTTAATACTTGATATACTTAGATTCTATTAATAGTGCAGGACTTGAGCAGTTCATTTCCTTATACTTATCATATAAATACTTGGGATCAAAACTTTCTAACTTTTCCCCATAACAGAAAACAAAGTTCAATGATGTACATAAACAATCCTTTGATATCTCTCATTCAAAACATGCCATATACACACATTACAATAGTTAATACACTGACCTTGAACTCTTTTGTTGGCTTGTAACTTTCTCACAGGTGTATCTAAAATTAAAGATTTGTATTTAGAAATAATTTGCAATTATGGGCTAAATCAGACAGGAGACCATGGTTAACCAGAAAAGTATAAAGTTTTAAATGAATATCACTTAAATACATAGATATTTTTGGAGTAGTAAATTTTAATGATCCTTAGAATTTCACATTAAAAACGAACAAGGAGTCAGCTTTCCATGCATCGTAATGAGTATTCACTAACTGCAAAACAAATTGTTTCATTTTATGCCTTTTGGAGCCCACATAATGTACCTTTTTTTTTTGCCTAGAGTAAATTACTTGCATAAATGTTTCAACCATTTGTAAAAAGAATTACACAATGATGAAATAATATATAAAGTTTAGTACAACTCTCTTCCCAATGATTGCCATCTTTCTTTAAAGTCATTCCTATGTATAACAAATGTCTTTGAAAAATTCTTTTTATAGATCAACTTATGAATTAATTATTGTGAATGACCTCAGCAAAACAGCATTGACCTGATCACTCTAGACATATAATAATAAACAATTCAGGAAGAGTATGCTAACATCCTCCCTTCCTCAATGCAATGTCAATCCACAGAACTGTAGGTATATAATCATAGAGACTCTAAAAAAATTAACTAGTTGAAAATAATAAAAGCTTTCATATTAAATAATGGCAATTTATAATAATTGCAGCTATGAAATTAATAATAATAATTTGTTGTTATTATTATTATTATTTACATAGTTACATTGCTGTGACTTTGGAAATTTAAAGTAAGGTGAAAAAATATTATCTTATTGATCATGTAATTGTTCATGGACATTAATTTTGAAAGTAACATTTTCTGGAGTTTACAAAACTATGTGCTGAGTGTTATTCCAAGAGCTTTCATATTCACTCATTTAAATGTAGGTAACATTACTATACTCATTTATAAAGAAAGAAAACAAAAAAATATTTACAAAAACTTTGTAAATAAAGAAAGCAGAAAAGAGTCATTTAATTTAGGTTTGAATTGTAGCTCAGATTGAAGCCAGCCCCACAACATGATTCACATTCTCTACAAATGTCATAAATATTTACACATTACGTTGACAGATTTGCATTTCTCCATAGTCTGATATTCTCCTTTCATTGCTTGAGTGTTCTCAATATACAGACTTCTACCAAAATTAAGCATCAAAAATTTTATGCCTTTTTGCGAGAATATTTTTTAGTTCAAGACTTTGACATATTTAAGTGACAAATCACACTGTGAGTACCAAAAGTATCGCTTAGCCATGTTAACAGTTATGACTTAACTGATTTGCAAGTTCATTTAATTCATCAGTATATACGATATGTTCCAAAATGTTCACAGAATGAAAAAGTCACATAGAAAACTCCAAGTTTTAAAATGAGACCATGGTTGGGATATGGATCAATTAGCTAGACTCTGAAAAAGAAAAGCCAATCTTGCATGATGCCATCTGCATTCCTAGCAATGTTTTGTAAATCTGTGCCTCTTAGAATCTAATCACAGGGGCAGTTGTGACTCAATAATGACCTGATGGTTAGAAAAGAAAACTAGCATATCCCATTAATGTCCACATACTATAGTAACTATACTGCATATACTCTTTCTATGGGAAGACAAACCTTAGAAATATTTTGATAAGAGTTATTATGTGGCATTATGGAAACATGTGTTACTGATATATGGATAGTTTGTATACTGAGAACTGAAAGAATCAACTTCTGGGGTAAATAGAAACAGAAATAAGAAAAAAATCCATTAATTAAAAATAAAACATCACTTTTTTTTTACTTGTAGCAGTTATCTCTCCTGGATGGATCAACACTTTATAACGTATTTATAATATACTTGTTTTTAATGAACTTAATAAGAAAGCCTTATTAAAGGGGGAAAATCATACTTACCTACAGTTTAACCTAAATGAATAAAAGCAATATAAACAAGGCAGCTACTAATGAATTCATTCTCTAAAAAGCACTGCCATTCTACAAAGCTGTTAACTATGTCATGAATAATAAAAAAAAGAATTCAATTTAGTCTTTATAATTTGTTTACCTTTTTCTTCAAATCCTTGTATGTTTTCATAATAGAGAGTTGTGTGTTTAGGAATAGATCGCTGAATTTCGTCTTATAGGAAACTTTGGTTTAATTAGGATATAACATAACACTCTCTGTGTTAAGAAAGGAGATCTTGTTTTTTCAGACACATATATTTCTATTAAGGGGAGATCCAATCATTGGTTGCATAAATATTTATTTTTACTACCACAAATATGGAAGCAGGTTTCAAGAGATATGATCTATGTTAAAGTGTAAAATATAGAAAAAATAACGGCCAAAAATATATGGGATCACAAGAGAATTTATATTATTCTGGCCATAGTGACATAATTTTTAAAATTATAAGCAAAAAATTAAAATAACCAGCCATCTAGATACATTTTGGATGAATATCAAACTTCAGTTACATTTCAAAATTCATAGACTATTACAAATATTATCTTTCTTTTTTTTTCTGACTAGTTTAATTACTTATTTCTCTAAAACAATTTTTGGTCTAATATTTTTTTTACTGTTAGTAATTGAACTATAAATTACTTTATTCAAATACTAATGATCCAGATTATATTTTGTTAACATTTACTACTTGCTTGAATAATTACTATTTAGAGTTTCTGTGATATTTTGAATTCTTTTTTTTCTTTTTCTTTTGAAAGTAAGTCCATTTAATATCATAGATGGAAAACATTCCATACTCTAAGGATTAATTTCACAGGCAAAATAATTCACATTTCCAAGGTAAAGATTATCACTCAAATGTTAGAAGAAACAGATATTCATTCACAAGAATGTAGTTTTGGAAAAGATAGTTGCTAAATGAGCTCATTTTTTTTGCTATATCTATGCATTTAAAAATTAATATATAACATGCCTTTTATTTATTTTATGTTATGGGGGCAGTGAATACATTTTTTTTGAAAATATAAAAGTCAAATTTTTGAGTAAGAGCTAGAATTTAATAACTCTTCCTCTTTCGCACACTCAGAATATCCTCACAATTATCTGCATTCAATTAAAAAAAATATTCATTGCTCCCCAAGCTTAATACCACAGAACTTTTTAAAGACTGTATAAACTGTAATTATTTCTTTACAATGATTACTTCAGCAAAACACTTGATTTGTTGGACAACAGCTGATGTTGTCTCTTTTACCTAATTAAAAGAAAACCCAGCATGCTCAGTCTTTAAAAAGCTGAAGAACTCAAACCAGAACCTGTTACAGGGGTTAGTTGTTGTCCTTTTACTAACCTCCCTGAAGCAGTCTTTTAATTTCTTCATCTTCAAATAAATGACCATCACCACCTTCAATGAATTTGGTGACCTTGGTGACCTCTGAGAGGATACATGTTTATAGCAGAAATTGGTTTATATAATGAAAAAAAAATAGGAGGTTTGCTATGATAAATACTGGCATCAACTCAATAAAGAATTCCAGACCAACATCTGGTTCCTTCTCAGTTTTTAGTGCTGATTTTTGGGATGCAAATTATTTTATAAAGCTGTTAAACAATAGGTAACAATCAATAAGATTACTATTTATGCTTCCTTTCATATTTCTGGACGTTTTCCTTATGTTGGTATGGAAGTTGAACAACAGAATGAGGTAGAGTTGAAAACATGTACCAGGTCTTAAAGACTATTTTAGATGCGGAACAGACAGCTGAGCACAACATCCTTATTTTTTAGCTATAACTCACCTTCTTGCAACAATTTATTCAGAGCTCCCACTGTTTCTTCACCTCCAGTAGAAATCCTAGTGTATTTTATTTCAGGACCTAAAGAAAAGACAATAAAACAGGGTAGAAAAACTTCTGTAAAGAACTGGAAAGGAAGTATCTTAGAGTCTGTGGGCCATATGGTCTGTGTTGTAATTGTTCTGTTCTGTCATTATAGTGTGAAAAAGACATAAACATTATATAAAGAAACCTTATTTACAAAAACAGCAGATAATCCTTACTTGCTGCTTACTTGTCTAAATAAATACTAATAGAATATCTGAATTTAGAATTTTAGGTTAATTCATAAGTGGGAGGCTGATACAAAGGTTTACTATTGTTATCAATCCAATTTTTATATAAAATTGCATAGATTTTGGTATTAGATGTATAGATCTTAAGATTAATGGAAACTCAAAGAGGAAAGTTTTTGATTCTAATATTCGATACCTCATTAACAAACAGAAAAACAGAGATAATATGCCATATAACATATGTGCAATGCACATCATAGCACATCTTATACACTTGTCCACAAATTACCAATTCAGAGTAATACATGTATCATACATTTAGAATAATGTTATTTTTCCTAAAAGTGAAATGAAGTACTTCAGTAGTTATCAGGAAAGTTGACTTAGTCACTTTGTTTTTATAATGATTCTTGTGGAGATTTTAGGATTAACTATCATTTTGATCTTTATAATACCAGCATAGTTCTATGTATGCAATTTAAAATTACCTGTAATTATTCTTTCTTCACGGGTCTGTTTTTCAGTTATTTCCACAGGCACTCCATCAATTATTTTGGTGTACGTTTTAATAACTGGCTCTGAACATAGAGGGAAAATACATTTCATTTATCTTCATATGGTGTCTATACTTTCATAAGGTTGACATTTTAATAATGTAATGTATTTCTCTAAAAATTGCCACTTAAGTTTTAATCCTAGTCATTGTTAGAGCATCTAGATAGTAAATTAAAATCAATGTAAGTCTAAAAGGCAATAATTGTCCTGAGTCTTGGATTAGGTGGAGGACCAACTGGCAAGCAACTTTGCCATCACGGAAATGGAAACCCTATGATAATCCTAGTAATGGTTTATTAGCAGAGTCTCAAACGATGACCATTTTCTTCCATTTCTAAGTCCAACATGTCTTTTTGAATAGACACTATTGTAGTCATTAGATCTCATTACATTTCATAATCATCACTTACAAATGCAGAAGTAATAATAGTTTTCAGTGGGCCTAGTGACTTAATAGTTGAATTAATTTCAATAGGATCCATTCAAAGGTAAACTGTTGACTAAATTGTAGCTTTGAAAATGGTTCCCCCAATTTATATAAAATAAAAACTAAAAAGAAAATTTTATGGGTTCAAAGTTTCTAAACCAACACTATTTCCAAATAAACACAAGGATGCTACCGACACACTAGGAAAAACACATAGTAACACACCTCCATGGATGACTTCAGTTATGGTTTCACCTTCTTTAAGCACTCTGAATTCAGGTTCACCTTCAACGTGGATCTTTGTCATTGCAGGTCCTGAGACATCATTTTAGGAGACAAATTATTATGTTAAAACAGTCCTTTAGATTTCCCAGAACAGGAAAAGTATTCCAACATTTGGTGTTAATCAGACATCAAAGTGTTTCAGGCTTTGTGAAATCAGTTCTAAACATTTCCCATTATCTTCAGATCAGACAATATTTATGAAAACAGATGGAACATTCTATGGGTGTGCTACTACAATTACTTTCATCTGCTTTAGTATTTAAAGTGATGTATAAATCTGATTCAATTATAGTTGTAAAGTATATATGTGTCTATATTTTGTGAATCATACAGAATGAACAAATTTTGAATATCTGTAATGATGACTAGTTTAGATCTGACATTACCATACTGACATTATCTTTACTTACTAAAATATTTTATTTAAGTCTTTATCACTGAAGACCTTAATTTTTTGATCTTTTGAGCATAGGACTGAGCATAAGAAAATTTCCTATACTTACCTTTAAAGTAGTGAGTTTCAGGCTTTATGGGAAAATGGATCTGAGTACTCAATTTGTATATTAGACTAATAAAAAATTAACTAATTAATAATTAATAATTAAATAGTCCTTCAAATGCAAAAGTTAAAGTGTTGCATTTGACTTGCAAAATGATTTTGCTCCCAGAGAAAATCATTTTGAATGTTAGAAAGCTTATTACTATATTAGTTAATCAAGATTATTTAAAAGGCATAAGAAAACTCAAGTTCAGTACATTTAACTCATACTGTAACACCCTTCAATAGTCAGATGAGACTATATTTGCATATCTTTGAGTGGATTTGCTTGTCTGGAAATTGTCAATGTATACCATTACCCAGAATTAAACAGAATAATCTAAAATAATGAAAACAGAAGTACAGGTCTTTCAACAGTAAATATTCAAGCCATGATATTTTGTCTGTGAGGGCAATGAATATTACATTTAACACATAAGATCAGATTTTGAAGGTGTAGTAACTTCAAAAAGAAAGTATGCCTAAGAAGTTTAAGAAAAACAAATGAGTTAATAAAATATCTAAATTGATTTTTTTTTTAGAAAATCCAAAGTGAAATTTCAGGAATATCCTCTATTGTTAAGCTCCATGATGGCAGAAATTTGACCAAAATTTTTTTTAAGTTATTCATAGCATCTAGGAGAATACCCAGTACACTGGGTATTTAATAACTGTCTGTTGAATTGAATTTCAGTTGACTTATTCTTAATTCTAAAATTTGGCTTGTTACTTCAAAAAAAATCTTGAAATTTTGTCCTGAGTCTAATGTATTTAATAAGAACTCAAAATTCATCAGTGAATCAATAAAAGATAGGAAACAAATGACAGTAGCACTCTTAGAAACTGGACAATTAGAAATGGCAGCTAAGATGAATGTTCCCTTCATTGTGCTATGTAAGGAGTACAACTTCCAAATCTTTGAATTGAAGAGTTATTAATGAATAGGTTACATGACCCTCTTTCATCCATATCCTCTTTAAAGGAAGAACCCTGGTAGAATTGACACGTCTCTCTATCTCTAGATGGAGAAAGAATAATGGGACAGAATACAGAGAACAAAGAATCGGAGGGTAAATGGGTTGAATGAAGAAGCCTGAAAGAACACAAACGAATCCTTGAAATAAGAACAATGGCACATGTGATCCATTTCAGTTACAGAAGCTGTATGTAAAGTTCTAAAAAAAGTTTAGGGGTTCTAATTTTTAAAAACAGTGGTATTATCTAGGATCATTTGGTCATCTTCCATTTAAATGACCAAGAAATATTTTTCCACAAAATTCCTGTGACTTAATTTCTTGTTAAAACTTTAAATCTTTATCAACATACAAAAACAATAAAACAACGATAAGCATAATATTTAAAAGAAAAATATCAGCACAGATTTCAAAGCATGAGTCAACTTTGAGTCTCAAGAATGAATACTAATGTAGATAACTAATTGGCTGAGAAATCAGTCTTTACATATCTTCTCAATGGCTACGTTTTCAGTCATGGTTCACTTTGAAAGGAACAGGCAAATGTATTTTCAAAGTCACCATCTCAATCCACAGAATGAAAAGAAATACCAAAATCAAAGATAACTAAAATAAAAATTTTCCTGATACTCAAAGATATAATTGGTTCCTTTATTGAAGACTGTATCTTTCTTACAGAAAAGAAGATAGCCAGGTCTATTCTTTGTGGCAAGTAACCATATTAAGATGTAAAAGCAGGGGAATAAATTCTTTAAATTTGATCCTTGGAGATAATTAAAATATATGAAATGAAGGTAATCTCTAAGATGTTGAAGTTCACTTACATAGACAGTAAGGATAAAAAGAAAAGTGACTGTTTTTTTTTTTTAAGCCTAAAACATAAGAGTAGAGGATCTATCTATCTGTCTATCAGTATTTTTAAGTTCAAGACTGGAATTTAGGATTCTAAGATTTGACTCAGTCAATATGCTACTCATCTGTTTCAGGTGTGATGCACTTCGAAAATACCTGCCTGGTTGAAACTTTAAAGAGCTTTCATTAATGCACACCTTTATGTTCAGGTTGCTGAATGAAAGTACTATAAGTTTTTGGACAAGCTTCCTGTAACGGTACAAAAAAGATCATGTGGAAAGATTGGAAAAAGAACTTCAAAAAGAGTTCATCTCTGAAAGAGTCTACCTACAGATTAGAATGCTCAGGATTTATTTGTTTATAGTAAGTTTCTGGGTACTCGTGCTAATGCAACACCAATTAAATTAAAACTAAATCAAATACAAGCAAATGTACTGAAAGTTTTAGGAATGCGCCATCTACTTTGCTAATTAATTTGCACTCCACATTCTGCAATTACATGAGCATGCCATTGGTATAGAAATATTTAGCATGTTAGTTTCAAAAAAAAAAGAATGTAGATACATTCATAGAAATCAGTATATTATGATGTTTTTGAAATAAAAGGAACCACATATAGCATTTATTTTTACCTTCAGTTCTGATAATAGGCTGAAGACTGCCTTGAATCACTTTAATTTTTGGTTCCACAACTTTGGTTATAATTTTAGTTGCTGAAAGTATAGAAAGTGGAATATGAATGATGTTTACATAAAAACAACCTGAATTAAGTTGTTCTTTTCCATATGGGGTAATAAGTTTATATGGTAATAATTAGATATGATAATGTGTTCAGGCAGTCAGATACAGGTAATATTCATGGTTCATAATTAATATCTTCTCATGTCCAGATGTTGAACTCTGAAGTCCAGTGACTTGGATGTGTTCCAGTGAAATAAATGCTCACTAAATGAGGAACTCTATCTAGAAATCTATAATTTTGAACTGTACCACTAATACTCTTTACCTTCTTTTGTACTTCTTGAAAATATTGGCTGCATAGCAACAGAAGACAAATAAACATGATTAATTTCATGCAACTCATAATACCTTAAATTGCATTGTTGGATTTTTTTCTCAATAAACAGAAGAAAATTGAGAGGAGAAGTCTCTTAAAGTGTTTTCCATGCATTTGATAACAGCAACATTTAAAGAAAAATACAAAAAATAGTTTAGAATATTTAAGATAAGAATACATTTCAGTCAGCCAGACAGGAGCTCTATGCAACAAATATGATATGGTCAGCATGAAGTTAGAGGAGAAAATGCCTTTAATTTTTTATTTCATCATAACCAATTTTTTAAATTTAAAGGTATACATTTTAAATATATATTATCTACCCAAGTGAGATAAGAATGTGTAAAGTTAATTTAAAATCTCAGTCAACAATTTGGTTGACTTTGGCTATTCAGGTCAACTGGAAATGTGTCTCTGGAGTTATATAACCAGAGCTATTGGCCTTTTTCATTTTTACTTAGAAGGCTTAAAAGATGATTGCATAGGATAATGGACTGTGCTAACGGTAACAATCACAACATGGTATTGACATATTAGAGTGGAGATGTTAGCAAAATTTGAGTTTCTATTACAATCTCAGCGGCTATTTCTGAAAATTTTTTTGTGTCAACATTTTAAATCAATGTAAGCCGTCTCAATAGGAACAATGTATGTTTAATCATATTCTGTCTTGACATACCAAATTATAAGCTCCAAAGTATATCAAATTTGTGCTCAATTACTGATTCCACAAGTTCTCCTGTTATAGAGGAACCTTTCCATGAAGGCCAAATATGCAGAGATTTCTGCTGCTACTATCAAAGTGGATTAATTACTTTTACCTTAAATCTTTAATATCATAGTAGGGAGTTTGAGGTTTAGTTTGAAGATTTTGTTCATATTTTTGTTTCAATTTTGCTTTCTTAAGACTTAAATAGTTTTGACAGATTTGGCTAAGGATTTACTGATTTTTGTCTTCTCCACTTCAAATGTTCTATATTTGACAACTTATAACAAATAACATTTCCCCCATACAATTAAAAATGTACTATATTCTGGGGGCAAGAATAGTAAATAGGAAGGAAATTAAAGAAATTTCAGAGACAAGTCAACAGATGAACATAAAAGTAAGATCTTTGGTTTAATTAGTTTTACTTCTATTTGAAAATGCTTCTTAATAACAAGATACCTATCCTGGGACGAGCAAAAATCCAATATTGGAAGGTAAATCTCAGCTTTTTCAAGCCTTCTAAGTAGACTGTCAAGAGTCATTAAATTTGTTTAATTTTGTAATATGTGGTTTATACTCTATGAGTGAGAACACAATACAGTAGCTAGTAATTTTGGTTCATTATAAACAAAATATTGCTCTGACATATGGAAAGTGGTGGAACAGACATGGACAAAGTAGGAAAGATACAGGACCATCATACAGGTACATGTCTTTGGTGGAGAAAGAAAACACGTCTGATGAATAGAGCTCATAAGGATTCTTGTTTGTTATAAAATATGTTTTTAATAAAATTGTAGACTTCCAGTATGGAATTTCTACCATGCTGAATGATGACTGTGCTAATTAAATCCTTAAGACAGTGCTGAGCTGGTCTGATGCTGGGATTGCATGTTATCATCACAGAATTTAAACCAGTAAGAGCAGCAGACATTTTGCTTTGCTCCTTACTCTGGCTTTGTGATTATGTTACTGTACATCTGAAGAGAAAAGTACTTCTTTAAATAAATGGATGTTCATGATATGAAACAGATGTTCTAGCCAGAATAAATGTGGGAATTGAAATAAAGTTTTAACTATGTTTATACTTTTGAGTATTCAGTGGTAGAGCCAAAACAAAATGAAAAGAGTCTCTGCTTTGAAAGCTATAAGGAAAGAAAGAAAAAAGACAAAGGAAGAAAAAGTTACAAGAAGTAAATATTCAATGGGCACCATTTATGAAATTGAAATATCCTTTGCCATTTTTAAGTAGTAGAGGCTTAATTTTGATAATCTGGTAGTGTCAGGGATAAATGAACCTGGAATCTCGAAACCTGAGATTCAGATTTTGTGTACCTTTGCCCAGTTTTGGATGGGGAGAGATTTTGAACCATCATCTCATGAGCTTTAGGATTCCTTGGCATGCTTCCACTCTGTCTGTAGGTAGCTCAGGGCTGAAGGGTGGAATGAGCATGTCCTTTGGCAATCCTGTTTCTCTGTTCACACAGCTGAATTTTCAAATAGCACTAGAACACTTACTGGCTATCTTTTTCTTTTGAATATCTTTCTTTTCTTTTCTTTCTTTCTTTCTTTTTTTTTTAAGAAATTTGGTCTCTGCCATGCTAGTATTTTATTTTACAGTCTTTCTCATCTCCTATCACTCCTGTTTTCCCCATAAATGGGAAAGTGCTTCATTGACATTAAAAAGGTAAGCCTGAGAGGCCTCTCCCAGACTTCAAGCCCTGTTTCAAGTAGAATGAGAGTTGTCATTGTTTAGAATTCAAAATACCAGATTATCAATAGTCTTTGTAAATACAAAGAGACAATTTTTTTTTCATCTCGGAACTTATATGCAGTCAATACTCATCACATACTTACTATAGACAGTCATGGGGATTTCTTTGAAGGTGCTTCCACGAACAAACTGGAAATAAATGATTTTATTCAGTAACATAAAATATGGAAGTTGCATTAACAAAACACGGCACCACTTTAATTCTTGCTCAAGAAAAATAGTGAAGCTGTCCCTACATTTAATAGAAAGGAAATCCTTTCCTAGTTCCTTGCTGTCATGTCAGAGACATAAAAAATAATTGGGTTTGTCACTCAGAGTTTTAAAATTATAGAATAATTAGTTTAAAGTTAAATATGTTTATTAAATATTATTAGACGCTTTCTGCTACTTTAAGCCCAGAAAAACAAAGGGGCAAAATACTCTTTTGCCTTTGATCTGTGATTACTGACAATGTTTTATAAGTAATTTCTTTATCTTTTCATTATATTTAGTAGCAAGGATATTTGATATATAAACATTTCATTTATATGTATATGTCTTATCTTCCCAATTAGACTGTAAACTTTTTGAATAAACAGCATCTGATTCAACTCAGTATTTTCCAGGATATTTAATACACTAATTTTTCCCCAAATAGCTTTGAATAGATATTTATTGATCCAAACTATGAAGAGACTGTTGCTTTTTTATAGGATGGCTTGTGGTACATAAGCAACAAAGAGCAATCCAAGCCCAGTGAATGCTTACTTATTAATGCCTACATTTCTAGTCTCTCATGCTCAACCTGCAATATCTGTTCAACATATGAGAAATAAATACAATAGGATTTCTGTACCTTAATTTGGATGTATTTGATCAGTTTATTAAGGATTTCCAGAAGCTGATCATTTCCAACAGGTGTGTCTGTGAAAGGTAACATTAAATGAATGTCGGTATGTAAAATAAAAAATGTGAAAAAAGTCCATCAATGAGTTCAATAACTACCAACCTGCTGGGTAGAGGAGTTTATCTACAACATGAATGACACCATTTGTTGTCATGATGTCAGATTCTTTGGATTTCAGTTCATTCACCAGAAGGGTATCATTTACCTAGCAAAACAAGGAGGTAAGGTCAATGAGAAATTTAACAAAGAATGGACATCAAGATAATTTAATAACAGATGGACACTTTCACAAATTCATTCTGGACAACTTACTCCTTTCACATAGATTTTGCTTCCTTGTGTGGTCTTCAGAATGTTAGTAACGCCAGGTTCAAATCCCTTTCCAATGAAAACTCCTGGGGTCAAGTGGTAAAGGATGATGTTTTGAAGAGCATTTTTGTCCCCTACGGGTAAAGGTATATATATTTGCTTAATAATATGTCATATTTTCTGACATTTCAATAGTACTAAGAAAGAGAAACAAAACAGTTGTCTTTCTGTTTCCTGTGTTTTTTTTTCTCATTATGTCATTGTTCTCTCAAAATAGTATCAATGCTATGTCAAAATGTTCAGTCATTTCATTCACTTCAACCCAAATATTACCCAAATGAATGGAGGAATCAAAATCAAATTAGTCCTGAAATTAGAACTATTTTCTTCTCTGCCATGTATTTGTGTGTCCTTTAATAGCAACACAAAAGTAAGAAGTTTAAGAACATTAATGAATGATCCTCTGTACTTCCCAAGCTGAATTAGAGAAAACTAAAGCTTGCCATGAATACTAAAGAAGAGCCATCTTCTTTAGTAAGGAAGAATAAGCTTGAAGAACAACTGAGATCCAGAAATGAAAGGATAAATATCTGGCATCGACTTCTACTCACTGATCAGAATTTCCTTTTCTTCATTGGTCATTCCTTTGAAGGCTTCGTTGGTTGGAGCAAATAAGGTCCAATCTCCAGGTTGTGTCAGGAGATCTCTCAAGTCTGCAGCTTCAAGTAGGCTGAGGAAGATGCTACGCAGGAAGCAAGTATATTTGTTAAGCTAGACTTAGCTTTAGGTAGGTTCATCCACAATACAAAGACTAGAATTTAATTCATATTGTAGAAATAAAGAGAAACATCTTACATTTTCAAGTTTCAAAGACAATTTAGCTGTGAAGAAAGCTTTATCACGGAGAAATGATTAAAATGTACAACATTAGTTTTGAATTTCCTCAACTGTTTTTATCTTATAAAACTTGTCAACATCACGTTTTATAATGAAATAGAATTTTTCATTTAATATTCTATAAAATTCTATTTGCTAGTGTATACTTTCATTTTGTGTGTGTGTGTATGTGTATGTGTGTGTGTGTGTGTGCGCGCACTGTTGGGGATTGAACCCAGAGTTTTATACACGTGAGGTGTGAGGCAAGAGCTCTGCCACTAAGCCCTATACTATTATTTTTAATAAACTTAATCATAAGAAAATTTCCAAGGAGTTGTTCGGTAGACTTGATTTTTTTCATTCATCAGTCATATAGTGTACCATATTAAATAGCATTTAAAATATTGGCCAAATTATACTGTTAAATTGTGTGCATGTACAAATATATAACAAGTCCCATGAATATGTACAACTATATTGTACAAATATAAATGTGGAAAAACATTAATTTTGAAAATATTTATATGGACTTGTCATTTTAAATTATATTCTTAGAAATACAGGAAACTGACTGCTTTTGGGGATTGTCAAATAAAAATATGCAGGTACCTCTCATTCTTTTGTGGAGGTACCACTAATAAGCTTACCTAAAGCGTTTATCTTGCTTTAGTTTTTCATGGAGGGATTTCTCTGCAGGCTGGATGATCTCTCGGAATATGTGAATGGCACCATTTCTTCCTTGCTTGCTTCCTCTCACCATGCATGAATTTTCAATGCAGACAGACTAACAGAGCAAAGAAAGATACATGATGTCCTTTCCATTGCTTGAAATTTTCCATTTGATATAGCTATGTGCTTATATTTTTGGACTGGCCCTTCTGAGAGGTCCCTTGACCCATGAAGCCAGAGAAAAATGTTTCTCTCCTCTGTTTTCAATTCATGACTTCTAATGCTGTGACGTGTTTTATACTAGTCAAATTATCCTAAACATCAGGCAGACAGTTTTGTCAGTGAATTGCAAAAATTCCATACAATTTCACTCCTACTTTCCAAGTTCTATTTCCCTAGACCCTCTTTAGGTCAATAATAACCATACAGTTTTTTTTTTATTTTAATGCCTCTTGTTATCTTCACAGATATTTACTAAAAATTCTTGACTGTAAGACTCAATGAATTACAAGTCAAATCATTGATTCATTTATAGTTTCTTGAATAAATGTGATTTGTGTATATGTGTCATTCAAAGTGAAGGGTGTTTACTGTGTGATTTAAAAAGTGTGCCTCGAAATTATGGATCTAAGGTAAGCAGCTGCTGTGTCTAACTCAGTTCTAGGTAATGCTTGATTTCCTTTGAGACCTTTTTGTTGTAACTGCAAACATTCCCTGGTTGGAAAGAGAACAGTTCCACTGGTTGCACTGTAACTTTAATAAGAATTATTTCTAGAAATTTTCCTGTTGATAAATGCATTTTAGAATCATTTTATAGAGTCCAGAAAATTCTATGTATCTATAAAAATTTATCTTGACAGTTGTTAAAAAACGATTTAATTCTTGAATGATATTTACTATAAAACATTATTCCATATTTTTTTATTCTATATACAAAGATCTTTGTAAATTATAAAGTACTCTACATACCAAACACTTACTTAAGGGTGACTTTTAGTGCTTTCTTAGTATTTAAAATAATTTGATTTTTAGAACATAAAGTCATTTATTTAATGAAACAAATGGAAATTATCAGAGTTATTAATACATAGGTCTTTTGGTATATTTTCATCACAATTTTTTTTTACCCATGCTACCTAGATCCCATTTCCTGATTTTCCTATGAATATTTACTATTAAAATTGAATTCATAAAATTCTGGAAAACATTTGTTATAACTACATTCTTTTGACCACATGCAATTTGATGTTTAGGCCAATGTAGATTTTGATCTTGTTCTGATTCACTTACTGTGCGATACACAAAGACTCTGAGTTGTTTGCCTCCAATGGTCTCGAGTATCTGTCCATTGTAAAGCTCATTAAGGCCAACTTTTACTTTCAATATGTGATTCTGCAGAATTAATTTAAGAAGGCGCTGATCCATGCTCAGAGTGTCATCTATAAATAAATTCATTAAGAAAAATCATTATTTTATATGGAAAACCTTTATATTTCTCCTGATAAGAGAAAAACGTGAAAATGAATAACTTCTGATACTATTAATGTGAATCCTATAGTCATTATTTGAGTTGACTAAATGTGCAAGGCAAGCAATTCAATTACCAAGTAGAGACTCTATGGCCTATTGCATCAAAAGATTATTAATGTGATTCTAAGCAGTTCAGGACAATGAACTTCATTGCTGCAAAGGCTGCATACGTTTATGGTGGTCACTGTACAAAGCTAAACCCTTATAGTGGCCAAAGTTTTTCTGACAATTAGATATCCATTAGTCATATGAATGACTATTAATGAATTATTTGTGAATCCATTGTTTTAAAAAATTATTTTGTACTAGGTATCGAACTCAGGGCAGTTTACCACTGAACTAAATTACCAATCCTTTTTTTAACTTTGAGACAGGGTTGTTAAGTTACTGAAGCTAGCCTTGAACTTGTCATACTTCTGCCTCAGCCTCCTGAGTGGCTGGGATTATAGGAATGCACCACTGCACCTGATTGTAAATTGATATTTATATTGGGAAGAAAAATAACAGAACATAAACTCTTTTAAAAGTGTGTCAATGTCAAAACATATGGGCATTATTATTACAAAGGAAGTGGAAAAGTAATATATCTAGGAATTATATTTTTTTCTAATTAATAATTTTCTACATTATAATTTACTAGTTGAAAATAATATCAAAAGTGCAACTTTTAAATTACTAAATTTTACCTAACAATTTAAATATTTCTTCATGAAATCATTTTTCTGAAAAAAGTGGCCGTTTCCATTAATCTAAACATTGTTGTTAAATAACAACCACTAGGTGAAAAACGTATAATATTTTACACCATGATATAGAAGTGCATAATAGTCTCTTATTTGTGTTTATTCATAATCTGACAGCCATGCTTTCCAAATTCTGGGATGCAAAAGACATCAATTTTATCTCTAAATATTTTTATGTTGGTGTCAAATAAACAAATAATGTGTAGTTTTCTTTAATCTATTAATGCATCCTTATGTGTACTGGGAATGTTATTAGATTCACAGATTAACTGAATACTTTATATCAAAGCTTCCATTCCCTGCATGCTGTTATCTATCATAATGAAATGTTTTGAAGTGAAGAATTTTTTACTTTAGACAGTGTAGAGCTAACATGTTGTATATGTAACCAATACAAAAACTAATCAGCATCTCGTAAAACATGTATTATTTGTTATTGCAAATCATGGTGAAGCAGTAGAAAGGTCTATGGGGGAGGGTGAAGAGCAAGAACATTAGTGTCCAGTACATACCAGAAAAGGCATTGTTCACAGGTGCCAACAAAGTGTACTCTCCATCTGGCTTCAGAGAGGATGCCAAGCCTAATTGGGCCACAAGGTCTGTGAAAGTGGTTTGCTGTTTTCCAGCCAGCTCAATAACTTGTTTGGCTGTAAAATAAACCATCAGCGTCCCAACAATGTCATCATTGTTATTATCGTTGTAACGAGATTAGTAAATCAATCCTTGGCTCTTTTCTAATATTGCAAGCTATTTACTGCAATGTCAATCTAGTAAGACATCCAGCCCTTTCCTAGTAAGAAGGTTCTAGTTTCCATTTTGGGGGTTGATAACCACAAAGAATTTCAGAAGTGAATTTTCTTCCTGACTTCCTACAACAGTTTCTTTAATTCTCTATTGCTCAACGCTCATCTTGTTCTCCACTTGAAAGTCCAACAGTTTTTCTCTTTATCCAAAGCTGACCATTTAGTTATACCTTTCCTTTTGTTTCAAAGAAAAACCTGGCTCAGTGAGAACCCTTACAAATATTGGATGTCAGACACCCTGGAATGGCAAAGTCATATTCATGGAATGCCCATGACTACTCATCTACTTACTTGGTACTTGGCTAGCTCACTCTTCATTTTGTTTGTGCTTCTTATGCCATTCTTTATGCTGCATGTTTATTTTTCATGAACTTACTCTTACTTTTTTTTTTTTTGTACCATGGATTGAACCCAGAGGCACTCAACCACTGAGCCACCTCCCTATTTCCTATTTTGTATTTTATTTATAGACAGGGTCTCACTGAGTTGCTTAGCACCTTGCTTTTGCTGAGGCTGGCTTTGAACTTGTGATCCTCCTATCTAGCTTCCCAAGCTGCTGGTCTTACTCATTTTTCTTGAGGAATAATACTAAGTAAAAAAAAAAAAAATCATGAAACCGATGCTTACCAGAATCAGGAATGAGGACCTCATCGATCAAATGAATCACACCATTATTTGTTACAATATCTTTTTTGTTCACCATTTTGACTCCATTTATTGTTATGCTGTCTCCTTCACATCCTATCTCAATTGTATTTCCTTCCATGGTCTCAAACACAGCTCCTCCCGTAATAGCCTCAGAACATTGGAGGGTATTCAAAATGTGGTACTTCATGAGAGCTGGGGGGCAAAATAAAAAAGCAAGCGCTCGTATCAAAGGAAATAGCATTTGACCCTTAAAATATGTGCTTCAGAGTGGAATTAAATATGCCTAAGAAATAGAACACAAATGTAAGTCCTAAGGATTGACTGCAGATTTTAAAATCCTAACTGTTTATGTTTTTAGGAACATAAACATACACAGTAGGAAGAAGAGAAAATCAGCTTCAGAAATGATTTTTGTGGTACTAGAAAGTGTGGTAGATTTAGTTCCAACTGTCATAAGAAAGTAATTCTTGATGTGAAGGCGAGAAAAAAAAATCAGCCCTTTTGGAAGACTTGTGAAGTTATTTGTTAGTGATATCTTTGCTGAAATACCCAGGCAGCATCTGGTATGAGCTGCTCCCAGTAGAATGTCTTTCCTTAATTTGTTATGAGGTTGATGGGGGCTGAGGAGAAGACAAATAATTCCCTAAAGACAACATCCAGGAAGTTCCAAAATAAAAATGATTTCCTGAAGGATATCTAGAGCAATCTATACTTCAACTATGTTGACCTCAAAATTCCTCATCTTACATCCATTAAATGTATTTTGGGATAAGCTGGGTGTATGGAATATGCTAGCATAATGTATACTCTTTTTGATCACAGAAAGGACAACTGGAAAGAAACCAGATTCTTCTGGGTGTCAATAAGTAGTGAACCAGTAATTTTCTCAGCTCAAATATACCTTTTAGCATACATTTAGAATTAAAAGCACAACATAATGTGTGTGTGTGTGTGTGTGTGTGTGTATAAATGAAAGCTGATGATCTAATATTTCTTTTCAACACTGGCCAAACTTTCCTTTTTGTCTGCTACTTATTTACTTGAAAGCAGCACAAGAGGCTATAACCTTCTTGAAAGCAGCACAAGAGGATGTAACCTTAAAGACACTTTTTATTATTTAAGAATTTTATTCTGCCTATGCTTTCAGGAACTTTTTAAAAAAATGTTATATAGTGCACCTCAGAATAAAATGTTTCTTTGTCTTTTCTTATCAAACTTTATATTACTGGCAAGAACAATTTTTTTACTTTTTATTTTGTTGCCTTCCCAAAGTTCTGGGGGACTTTTCAGAGAGGAATATGGTACCTTCAAAAGCCACTTTGTCTCCCATGATCCTTTCTAGGACGCCTCGTGGGAGTTTCTCAAAAGCCTCATTGGTAGGAGCAAAGAGGGTGAAGTGACCATCTCTTCCAAGGGCCTCCAGTAAGTCAGATGTAATGGCAGCTGCCTGAAACATAAATGTGTTTTTCGGAGGATGACACATTGCAAAGGTCTACCAGAGGAAAATTACAACACACTTAGACTAGGCTGACATGAGGGAGTTGATTTCTTCCCTTAAGAAGTTTGTTCTTGCTAGACCTTTAAAACATTACTTTTGGCACAACCAGTTATATCTTTTCCAACTTTCTTCAAACAGTGTCTGCCAGAATGGAATTCTGCCAGTGTTTGTGTGACTATAGCAATATCCAGAAGTACATACAATAACTGAGATGGACACAGTCTAAATGCACTTAATACAATACAGTCACAGAACTAATCATTCTTTATCAATCATGTCCACATTAATATTACTTCATATGAAATGATTTCTCCTGCATAAAATTAAAACAGTTTAATCTCATGAAATATAGTTACATTTCTGCCAGGTTTGTTTAATAGCTTTTTTACTGTTGTTGAATTTTGACAGGGAAAGAGGAGGGATTTCAATGATCCAGAAGAATCTGCTCTTGTACTTACTCTAAAAGATGAAAGGTCATCTTCCGCTTCAATGAAGTCTTGAATTGAAGTACCAATTTGTGTAAGGACACGGTCAATGACGTGTACAACACCATTTGTGGCAATCTGGTTCCCATGGATGATTCGAGCACAGTTAACAGTGACAACCTATAATTATAGGGAATATCAGAAAACTGAAATCAGAGTCATCCACTGACCACTGAGACCACAAGCCCATTATAGGTTTCATTTATTCTATTATATGGAAGATGAAGGGGCCTATACTCTGAATGTAAATGCTGTGGAAGAACAAAATATTTAAAAATCAAACTGAAAGAGAAAATAGAACCAGTTCAGAACCCGGGTTAGTTACACATCTTGTATCTGGAAACATAAGGCAAAGCAAAGCATTTTTTAAAATTTGAATTATTGCTTATTTTCTCTTTCATACATATAGCTAAATTATTTCTAATGGAGGTCAATGAATTATATAAAGAAATCTAATTAGTCTTAAAATAAGTTCTGAGAAAATGAAACAAATCATTATTGCAAAAATATAGCCATTTCTATTATAATGACTACCTAAGTTTTGTTTATCACTAACTCATTTTGTCCCTGGGAATGTAACCATAGGAAAATTATATAGCCCTGTTGGCAGCTTCCCATAAAATCTATCCAAACACACAAGGATCTCAATGGCATCATAGCCAGAGAGTAATAAAAGAACACCCATTCTCTGTATCCTTTTTGCTATCTATAAAAAATATTTTAAACATATCAACTACTAAACTCTCCTATTTTATGAAATCTAAGTTGACTGGTTAATGAACTGCCAATGTATTTTATGTTTCATTATCATTAGTAGAAAATAGTAACTGGATTGAAAATTTACATGCCATAGATCTGAGGAAAGTTATGATGCATGCATTTATATTATTCTCACTAACATTTTACTATTTCTTTTAATATTATATAAAATGTACAGACAAGATTAAGAGAGACATGGCCCAGAAATGCACTTTATTTATAAATGAAACTTACCCCATTAGGATAATGGTTAATGAAAAGCCCCAAATTGTTGTACATTGAAGGGATAACCATGCCATTTTTTAAGTCCTTGGTCAACATCCTCTTATTAACCATGTGGCTATGCAAAGCATTCAACAATTCAACATTTACATTGTTCTCCAAACCTCTACGGATATCCTAGGAAAGATTGAAATGACAGAAATTTATTTTATTGTGGTTCATTATTGAAATTCTTATGATCACTTTTTACTCTCATTACTTTCTTATTGCATTATTAATTGGTTACACAAAAGTGAAATAAGTAACTTAACATTACAATCTTATTAAGAAATTTTATAGGTACGAATATTCAGTTAAGGATCCTGAATCTGATAGAGTGCTTGTGTATTTTTAGAGACAAAACACAAATTTTAAGTGAATATGCTAATGAAGAAACGATCATGATATAAATTGAAGACCTAATGGGAATTATCAGATATTTAAAATACTTTAGGTGGGTAAAACTCAAGATGACATTATATTTGTATTCAATACTTGATTTTTAATAAGGATTTTATTTATTATATAACAAATTCAAGAATTTGACCCCCCTCTACCATTTAATCTATTGCATTGTAATTGATGTTAAAGGAAATACAATAAAGCAAAATCTCAACCTTAATGGGACTTATATTACAATAGGTAAAGATAATTATAGCTATATTTAGTATATAAGGAAAAAAATATTTTCAGGGGTCCAGTGAGAAATGCCACTGTTCTTAAAGTGATTTGGAGAGAGACATGGAAGAAAAGATGAGACTTGTTGGTCATTCAGCAGCTAACAGAAGGTGAATATTGAGAGCAAGGACCGGTTTCGTTAACATACTTTTATGTTTCCCAGATAATATTAAGACATTTAGAAATGCATGTGGTATGATAATAAAAAGGATTTTAATGTCTGAATAAGGACATTAAAGGGATAACCATGCCATTTTTTAAACTGGCAATGCGGAACTACTGAAAAATTTTGACTTTGGAATTAGAACTAGGCTTTAGGAAGGTCAATCTAGAGGGAAGGCACAGCAGAAATTAGAGTATTAGTTATGAGGATTACTTCAGATGGAAAATAAATGTGGTTGATTGATAGTAGAATTGGAAGGAGGAGAGGTAAAGATAACTTATGATTTTCAAGTCTGAACCTTGAGATTGGTACTGTCAATTATGGGGAATAGGCAGCCAAAAAGCAATTATTTATGATAGAGAGGAAAAAATGGCATATAGTTTGGATATTTTCTGTTTAAATATGCAGATAGTATAACCAAGAAAAAATATTAAGAGTAATATTAGAAATACTCTAGTGGTGTTCCAAGGAGAAATTAACACTGGAAACACAGATTTCTTGGCTATGATCTATAGTGAGTTGGAGTCATCAGAAGTTCAGATAAAGGGCAGAGTTCAGTTCCTAGAAAAGGTTTTTATAAGTTCCATTCTTAAGGCAAGGAAGAAAAGGAATCTTCAACAGGAAATAAAGAGGTGGTTGAGACGTGGAGAAGGACCACAAGAGAGCCTTCTATAATCCAAACAGTCTCAGCTCTTGTAGCAAGACAACAGCTATGAGTACATACCTCCATTTTAGTTAAGTATATTTGACTACAGTAGGAATTATCAACTCATTTTCCTATCAAGTAGAAGATAAGGGTATACTTCTATTCCAATTTTACAAATTTAAAAATGGAATCATAACCCAAATGTTGTAAATTAGACTGTGTACAAAGTCTGAAAATTAAATGTATTTTTATAATACTTCATTTAAATATCCATATGCATTTTTACAAATTTCACAATCTCTGAATAGCTATGTATATTTGAATATAATTAAACATACATAATAAAATATAGCTATGTAATATAGCTTAGAACAGATTTTAAATTTCACTTGGCTTCTTAACTTACCTTTCTATTGACTACATAATCTAAAATTACATGTGTTTTTCCACAGCCAAAATGGTAAGAGGAAAGGAGTAAAATAGAACAATAATAAGTGCCCTCTCAGTTCATTCTTGTTTTCTCTTTGTATGGATCAATCTGTAAGTCTGCTGGGGAATCAATTCCATTTATTGATGTATGAAAATAAATACCTTCTTTCAGTGACTCAATATTTTCTATATCCTCATAAATGTCCAATAGAAAATATATATTTTATTAATATTCAAGCTAGTTAGTTAAAATGAAATAATAACAGCAAAAAAATTTAAAAAATGAATTACAGGATCCAAGTTGTCCCAAGCCTCATTACTCGGTGCGAAGTAAGTGAATGATCCTTTTCCTTCGATCTCTTCTCTTAGTTTTGAGACATCAGAATAATGCTGGGTGGTGGTGGCTCCTACTATGCCCAGTGTGCCATAAACATGGTCAATAGGCATAACTGAAATAGTCAAGAAATGAGTAAGTACTCAGGTTAATATTTCCAGAACACTGTTTCACAATCAATTAATCTTTTCACTAAGTTCCCCAATGTATTTAATGAATAATTTTAGAAATAAGTTCCATGAATTCTCAATTTTACATGAATATTATCTTTTGAATGCTAAATAATAAAATATTATTTGAAAGTATTTTTTCATGTATCCATTGTGTTGATGGAAAATGGTTTTTAAACTATTATCTTGGATTAACATTTAGTCTATTTGGGTTTCATTCTTGCTATCCTATATCAGTAATAGCTCAATCATAATTATCAGAACATATCTGATGATTTTATTGAAAAAAGATGCTCTTCACTTTCTACTAAGAATGGAAAAGATAATAATTTATATAATGTTGTTTTGAAGCCCTAAACTGTATGATATTGTTATTTAAATCTACAATTTTTATAGGTTAGGGCTGCTAAAAGACCTACTTGTCTTCATGATAATTTCAGTTAGGGGACAGAACAAAGTAACTAATGCTTTCCTGAATTTCAGAAGAAAGATTCATGTATGAACATAAACCCAACAATATTTATCTAGTAATATGTAGTCAACTTACTTTTCTGACACTATGTGATTTGAAAATTATTATAATTTAGATGTTATCATAGAAAAACGGTTATTACATTTGTGAAGATCCCAAGAAGTGGTGACAAAATTAATAAAGTATAAAACCAGGATCTAAAAAGATCTCAAGCAAAGTGGAAGAACTGAGTCAAAATGAATAAAGTTATATTTAACAGGGTTCTATGTTAGTCCTATGCCTAAACTGAAAAAATAAACCCTAAGGAGACTTGTCTTGATGATACTCATGTAAAATAACCCGGAATTATTCTTAATTGATCACATATTCAGTATGTGCTAATCATATGATATGAGTCACCAATGACTTGAGCTGACATGCAGGGTCTTGGAAGATGAGGTGCTTGTCTTGGTATTCTCCCCACAAGGAGATCCACCTGGACTGAATACAGTTCCAAAGCAGTATCCTGCAGTCTATGGGTCCCAGTTCTTTAATGTAACTGAAACTTTGGACCTCTCACTCTCATGTGTATCTACCTATAGACAATCTACAGTGCAAAGTTTATGCACATTAAAGGATGAGTATTATTAACTCAGAGAAGAGAACATTTTTTTGAGAAAGAGAGGACTGCTAGAGAAATAATGTGATGATTATAAGTAAATATCTGACTGTCAGACATTTCAAAGAAAAAATAGATGAACTATGTTTACTCTAGTTGGCAGTTATTAGAAACTAATTTTCCCTTTAAAGAACATCATGAAGTCAAAGCTTTTCAACTACAGAAGATGTTGCCTTGCTAAGCAATGAGTATCATGTTTCTAAACAAGTTCCAAAAGGCGATTTTTGTACTTCAGGGGACGTTTAATTAATTTAAATTAATGACTAGCTTCTATTATATTGTCCAGTATCCAGTCCATGAGAAGAATATTTTACTATTATATTTCTATGATAAATTCATCATTAGCACAAAGATATGAATAACATATGTTGGTTTAACAATGGTGCTAAGAAAACACACACATCATCTCTCTCTCTCTCTCTCTCTCTCTCTCTCTCTCTTTGTTTCTTTCTTTTTTTGTTTTTATGATGCTAGATTTGAATCCAGGACTTTGGGGATGTGAGGCATGTAGTTTTCCAACTGAGCTATATCTCCAGCCCAATGTACCACTTCTCCAAAAGCTTTCTCAAATGTTTCTTTCTTGCAGAAGACAGATTCCTCATTTAATTCATTACAATTAATTTAGAATTTACCTGCTGGGCAGCCTTTCATTCCTTCCATTCTCATGTAACCAGGGCAACATTCATATAACACTGTCCTGTGCATTGGAAGAAAATTAATATTAAAATAGAGAACTGCATAGGATATATTGTGATGTAATCTTGGCAAAATGTGTCACTGTCACAATTTATTAAGTCTAGAAACCACAACCCCTGCATCAATATATGTATATTAGTTTCCCTGCATCAATATATGTATATTAGTTTGACTGTTTTCTACAGTCTCACAGCACTGTGGAAAAGTCTGCAATCTTGATTCAAAAGAACAAAATTTGTGACCCGGTTTTACTACTTGGTAGATATATGACCTCAGGCAAATCATTTGATAAATTAGCACTGTAGATTCCCCAGATATTTAACATGGACATGGAGGCAACAATACTTACTCACAAGGTAGTTGTGAATCTCAAATAAAAGTGATTTTGGAATTATTTTGTATACTACAACTAACTAAAAATGTTCATTAGTATAAGGCTCATAGAAACAATAGAAAAACTATATATTAACCCATTCTGATCCATAAAAGTCCACCTCATTTCTAACTAGAATAAATAATGCTATTGTTTGGTTTGAATTGTCAGTAGAGTTATTAATCTGATCATGGCAAACATAATCTTTAAAATCTTCTATTTATTTTTATTTTTGTCAAATTTGAAAACACGATATAAATATTTCTTTTAAGTTGCTAGAATATAATATTCATGAAAATGTTTCCCTGTTCAAAGTTTACAAAGTGTGCTACTTTCTACAGCAATAATTAAGGCAAAATCCAGAAATTTCAACCAAAAATATACCCCAAATAACTTAGCTAATTCAGACACTAATTATTTATTTTAATCTACTATGAAAATTGTACTAAATAAGTAAAAAGGACTGATAGAATTTGGACGTATATAGTAGAAATTTTGGCAACTGTAAGAATAAAAAACTTAGTATGATAAAAATCATGAAAGGAAATTTTCATGAAGTCAACTTTTAATAACAGAAGAGACCATCTTATACAACTGAAAAAATATAAACATATAAATTGAAGATAAATTCACTAATTAATTACCCATGCTTTGTATTATTTGTGAACTTGGGTTCCTATTTCTCTATTTTGTTAATTAAAAGTTTCTAAGGGGTTGGGGATATAGCTCAGATGGTAGAGTTCTTGCTTCGCATGCACAAGGTCCTTGGTCCAAACCCCAGCACCACCAAAGGGAAAAAAAAATTTTCTAGTATAGAATATTGACTTGAGGAAAACTAATAGATAAGAAGATGAAAAAATAAAATGGAAAATGCTTATTTCAAATTACTAATTTTAATATTATTTCAAGAATAAGTGGTATGGGGAAAACATGTGAACTGTGTGGTAATCTTATGAAAATCTTAATATGGTCTATGAAAATGATTTATTTACATGGGTCTCTGTATAAATAAATGTAAATATTGGGATGTCAAGGGGTTGATTAAATTTGCTTATACTTTATATTTAACTCATATTGCATAGAATAAAATAATGAGATACAGATGTGCTTAGTCTAGAGACTTGAAGTAAATAGTGAATAGAAAAGAAAATTAACATAACAAAAATTTCAACAACACATGCTAATAAAACCCAAAGATCTGCCCTAGTGTAGAAAATTAATGAACCAGATGGGAAAATTTTTCAAAAACAGTTGAATTTAATTTTAGTTGATAGTTTAACAACATGATTATCTGAGTAGATATTTTTAAAACAAAAAGGTGTTTTTTTTTTCCCCCAAAGAATATTTATACTACATAAAACTCAATGTTCCCATATGGTCAGTGGGACAAGGGAAGAGAAAAGAAAATATTACTATGCACAACTTGGAACACAGGAAATTTATCTTCATGTACTGAATAGTATTTAAAATGTCATGGAATGCCAACTTAAAATGTCACTGACATTCTATAAAGAGTGTCTAGAGAATAATTTATTACAGAACCAATATATACCGTGGCCAGTATCTTAAACCCAGGAAGTTTATGCTCTTCATTAGACTTGTCAGTTAACTTCCCCCCAATTCCCCAAACAACTGTTCAATCAGAAGGTAAACATTTTTCTCAAATGATTCATAAAGTCTTAAAGATGTCTCTGGAAAATTGGAGCCAAACAAGCAGATGGCAAACCAGTCATTCTTCTTGTCAATCTTATTGATTTCTTAGGTTATATGAAACTAGCATTTGCATTTATTTCAGTGCACAGATGTAAATGTGTTTGTGCAAATGAAGCTTCTTGAGGGAAATTAGCTAATGTATTTGGACAAAGGAGACACTGTTACATTTCTGGTGAAAGGTCAGCCTTCAAAGCAAGATTCTTCTCTCTCAATGGAAAGCAAGAAAGAGTCTTGGCTTTTGTTCTTTATAAATTTTGGCATCTTTAATATATTTACATGATTAAAGTAAGGCTTCCTCAACTTCCAGGAAAGATGTAATAAAGATTTTCCTTAAATACGCAGATTTTCCTTTCTTTCCTAGTTAGTGTGCATTCTAAATATGTCTTATGATGTCCAAGAACACAAAAAACAAAGAAAATTCAGAGCTTTAGAGTTCCCAAGGAGGGTCTGGCTTGCAGCCTGGGGGAGGAAGATCATTGTAAACACTAACTTCCATTATAATTGTGTGAATGACTCACACATCTAACAGATGTCTCCAACCTAAGAGCAATAATGTCTAGGTCAAAAAATAACATCCAGTTGAGACTCTATTAAGACAATGAACAGGAAACTAGCAGCCAAATCCTGTGGTGTTCTAGACTTGATCACCATGGGGAGATGATATAGTACAGTTAAGGTCATATCCTTGTGTAAAGGAATTTTGCTTGGACATAAAGATAACCCTTTCCATTTCAAGTGGATATCTTGTCACAACTGTTTTTCCCATCCACACGCACACATTTATTTAAGATAGTTTAAGTTTAAGAACAACTTACATTAGGAGTTATTGTTACACATTTCATCATCTTATCATCTCAGAAACTCTATAATAAAGGTAGAAACCAATGTTCCACAAGAAAAAGATTCAGAAAGTTAAGTGATTCCATATTAATATTTGAACCAATAGTGTTGGGTTAGAAATAAGTTTTAACCAAATTTTCCACTCTATTTAGGGTAACTGAATTTTAACATGATGTGCTAAGCAGGTTCTTTAGTTCTCAAGGCATCCCACACTGAAGGTGGAAGAGCTATTTCCAGTATTTTCTTGACTAAGGACAGCATCAAAGCCCCCCCCCCCCCCGCACCTGCCTTTTTTTTTTACTTAGTAATTTATCCTACCCATTAACCTGCTTCTTAATTGTAAAATGATGACTTGGGACCCTGCAAGTAGTTCTTAAATTTTATACATCAAGAATTTTCTTCCTATCACTATTTATGATATAATAAACCAAGAAGCATGTCTACTAAGCGATAAATAATGTTTTTTTTTAATTAACTTAATCAGTGAAATATATACATAAGAGAGTAATCTTTTACTGTTGAAGGATTAAATGTAGTAATGCACTTCCCTCACAGCTTTGTAGACCTCGAGGATCTGGCAGCTTGAGCTAGGAATCCATAGATTAAATGAAGAAATGACACGTTAAGTCCTTTCCAACTTTAAGCCTTCATGAAAACTCAGGTAAACTGGAGCTCTTTAGATAATTTATGAATAACTGGAGGCATACATTAATTTTTGCTTCAAAACTCTTTATGATTTCAATCACTTTGTTCTTGTATTTTATTTATTGATTTATTTTGCAGTAATGGGGATTGAACCCAGGGGTGCTCTACCACTGAGATACATACCAAATGGTTCTAATCTTTTTTTTTTTCATTTTTTATTTTGAGACAAGATCTCTCCTGGTTGCAGAGACTGACTTTGAGATGGTATTCTCCTGCCTCAGCCTCCTGAGAGATTGCAAGTTTGCACTGTCACACCTGGCTATGATCTACTTACTTTGATGAGATATGGAAACTGAGGCATGGAGACTAACTTGCCTAAGATAAAAGAGGTCAAAATAACAAAGAGAATTAAAAAGGAGTAGAAACAATGGTTAGTTTCTCATGATGATTTCTATAACAAATGACATTGCTGTCCTTTTCTCCTCCTCTTGGCCTCTAGGACATGTGAATTCAGGGAGAAATCTGAGTTCCATGTGTAATGGTGGAGATGCAGAAAAAGTTTCTCTCTCTCTCTCTCTCTCTCTCTCTCTCTCTATATATATATATATATATATATATATATATATATATGTCTTGCCATGTCTTTAAAAAACTCAAAATTTGGATAGTTATTTTCAAGAATGGTGTGCATACCCAAGAGAAGGTATGCTCACTGCCATGTTGTCTTTGAAAGGAGCAAATGATGAAAAAGAAGAGACTCACGTTTTCTTTCCACAGATGGCACCTTGATACCAGTTCTTACAAGAGCTGAAGTATTTCTTTTTAGTGCCTAAAATCTGTTGAAGGGCGCAGACATTTGGGCTGGAAGATAGAGAAAAGGAAAAAGAGTTTAATGGTATTTCATAGTTACATGTAGGTCAGATGGTTTAAAAAAAAAAAGGTCAATACATGGATTTGATAGTCAAAGATATGACTTAAGCCTTGTCCCAGTCCAATTTCTGATCCAGTTCTGCCAAATCACTGGAAAAACTGAAGCCAGTAGGGGGCGGGGGAAGAGAGAGAGAGAGGGATAGAGAGACATTTCAGAGTCTCAGAGTAAAACACCACTATTTTAAAAAGTTAACCTAATAGGAATACTCAAACAGAATTAAGTGTAACATAATTCTGTTATTATGTGTCTTATTATTTTCTTTTTTTAATATTTATTTTTTTAGTTGTAGTTGGCACGATACCTTTATTTTATTTACTTTTATATGGTGCTGAGGATTGAACCCAGGGCCTTGCATGTGCTAGGCGAGTCCTCTACCACTGAGCCATAATCCCAGCGCCAATGTCTTATTATTTTCAACAACGGATAATCCACTGACAGCTTTAGACCCAAAGTGTTGATTTGGGGGATGAGGGTGTGTTTAAGACTCTCTGGGACAATGAGAGATCAGAGAATAAAAGGGGCAAAGTTTTCCTTTGTACAAAGACATTTTACTCTGTAATTTTCTAGGTAATTACAGAAGTAAATTAGTACTAAAAATAACTTTTAAACAATGTGGTTGAGTAAAGGAAAATGTATTTATTTTGTGTGGAAGTAATAGATTTAAATCTTCTCAGCCACAATTTTATTTTACTTTTTAACCTCTCATAGAAATGTAATTTTTATTTCCACTGTAAGGCTAGGAAGCTTGGAACATTATGAAAAAAAAATCCCTGTGATGCACAGGAAGCAGGGCCAAGATCCACATTAAAATAAGAAAAAAAAAGATAAACAGTTAAGTTACTAAATTATGTCTACTATTATGTTTAATAAGTTAATAAGTTTTAAAATGCTATTTTATAGTTGCTTCCATCCTATCAAATAAAAAATACTTCAAGGAGTTCAGAGAACTAGTTACATTACTCAGTACTTAATTTTCATACATAATTTAAATGAAATTTGCTCTAACATCGCATGCGATATTTCAAAGCTCTTCACATAATGGTAGCCTCTACAAATAGAGACTTTAACTTTGAAAGGAAATAAAAACACAAATGAAATACTAAAGGAATGTCCTGTTAAACTTTGTTCATTAGACTCAAATTACATAATGTCTCTTAAGAAGTAATTACAAAAATCTTATTTTGACAGTAATTCTTTTAAAAGTTTAGAATGCATACATAAATCACAGAATACTCAAATTTCCCTTTTCTTATCACTTTATAAATAGAAAGAAAACACCCCAAAGTTTATACATATATGCACATTTTATGTATACTTGCACATACAACAAGCTAAAGGAAAAAAAAAAAAGTTCATAAAACCAAACCACTGACTTACCCCTGATCCCGGCCCCTGATTCGGCTGTGAGCCAAAACTTTGTCATAATAACCGTTGGTGTCTGCAGGGTTAACAACAAAGAGCAGGAAGAGAGAAAATATGGGTAAGGAAAGAATCATTTTTAGTCTCTCCATTGCAGTTAGTCCACGAAGAGAACTGGCAGTGGGCTTTGGAGAGCTCAGAGTTTATATACATGTCAGGGTTGTGGGAGGGAGCAGTGTATCAACCTGAGAATCTGAACTCTCTCCAAGAAGCATCAGCAACTTCAAGTTGCCAGCAAAAAAATCTGTTTGGGTTAGTTATATTTACTGAGTACAGTGAACTCCTTTATCTTCTCATAATAAGGAAGATATTTACTTTAATTACATGAAGAACTGACTCATTGAATGTTCATATTTCAGTTTTGTTCTTTTGTACTTTAGAGGGATTTTTATTGAAAATGATTTTGTCTGTCGTTTTAAGGACTACTCTGCCATCTATCCCATTCAGAGCATATGTCCATGTACTCAATGAAGTGATTATTTGATCTTATCACAGTTGTCACCTTTAGTCCACATCAGAACTGTAAGGTTATTAGTTTTCACCAGAAAAACGATAGTACTTTTGATCATTGCCAAGGGGTAATGGGCGTGGAATTAAAAACAAATTCTGGATAGATTTATGACTTACATAAAATATGAAATCAGAATTCTAACTTGCTGACAAAGCATGTGGGGAGAAGTCACATTTTCTTTGCAGTCTTACTAACCAAGGGAGGTGATTCCCATTTCCTTTCTTTTTTTTCAAATATCAAAGAATATATAGAATTAACATAAATCTACTTTCGGCAAGTTTCCCTAAACTTTTTGAAATGAACAGAAAGGGTGGAGAAACATTTGCACTGTATGGCTTTTTCATTATATGCCTCACATGATGTTGAAGATCTCCAGGCAGCACATCTTCTGATAATTACTGGACAAAAGCTTCCCCTCTTGGAAACAAGTATTACTAATCCAAAAGTAATGGAATAATTAAATACGTATTACGAAATAGGGCCACTGCCAAGATTATTTTTCCTCTGATTTTAACAAGAGTCACTAAAGTCTCTTAACATTACACTATGTGATTCTCAGCCAAGGGAACGTGCATTTTTATGGCTGCACACATGATATGGCAAATCTTCAGATTGCTCTAGATAAAGGAGATATGAATATCAAAGGTCAACATTAGGCTGAAAATGACCATTTCAAACAAGATACATACATCCTAGAATAAAAGAATAATTTCTATACATTTTGTTAGTAAATGCTCCCTCTATAATAGCACATTGATTGACTCCCCACCTCTCTCTCTCTCACACACACACACACCCACACATGCGAGATAGAGAAATTTTGCCTGGACTCTTGTTATTGTCCAAAACTTAGAAAAGTTTTTAGGGAGGCTGGAGTGGGCCAGAAAGGTTTCCAAATATCAGAAGAGTTAAGCTTCCTATGAGATTTTGCCTTTGAGGATTAAAGTAGTACTGCGATATGCTGCAAGTTTATTAATGAAAGCATGCACGAACCAAATTCTGAAATATATTTCAGAGGTCTCTTTTTCAATCTGAAAATCATGTCATAAAAGTATAGAAAGTGAAGGAGCACTTCACAAGGGCAACTGGAGAGACGTAAGAGTAGAAGTTACATTATATTCTTTCCCTAGTCTATTGTAGAAAAAAATAATATTAATCTATCATTTATATTTCTTTGAATGGAGTTATTCAAACTTTATCTGTAATTCTCTGGTTTGCTTCATAGAATAGTTTTCCATTATTCTTATGTTGTACAAATGATAGGTGGCTAGTAACTGATTAGTGAGTAGGACAGAAGAACTGTTTTATGAAAATAATTTCTACTGACTATCAGTAAGTCAACTATTGTGAAATTCTTGATAATATAGCTATGTAAAAGATTACTGTTCTTTTCTGACAGGTTTACATTTTTTTTTTTTTTTTGTAAAAAGCATGACGTGCTCATCCAACAAAAAGAGGCTTTTCAATTTTTCTTTTCAGAGTTTCAAACAATAAAGATCTTCCATCTATCCATTCTGAGCATTTTGTTCGGAACTTGTAAAAGTCTCATGGAAGTCAACAAATGCCAGGACTCAAATATTTACAGTTAGGATTAGTAATGACTTCAAAGAACTTAAAAATGAGAGCCAGATTGAGCACATAAACTCACAAATTTAGAGCAATTTTGGGCTGAAGAAAGATCCAAGAGAAGGAGAATTTTAAGGTAAATATGAATTTATTATAGTACTAAACTTAAAAAGCTGAGGCCAATCCAGAAGTGAGCTATTATATGCCAAATAGCAAGGAAAGTCCAAAGCTAATGATTAAATCCTAATCTACAACTGACAGTTTGAGGAGGGTGAGGGATGGAAACAGTTTCAGGAAATGGGAAGAGAAGACAGTCCAAGTTTCAGCAAAGACATTGAAAAATCTAGGGAAGGACACAATTCTGCCCTTTCAAAGTACCCATCACAACTCAACTGTCTCTTTCTGTCTTTGTTTCTCTCTACACAGGACTCTTTCTCTTCTGCTTCATGAAAGGATCCTGACCCCTGGATTGGCCACACAATTTTTCCTAGCAGTTGGGAGGAAGATTGAAATCATGACAATTAAGTCTGACTTTCCAGGGTTGCATAGTCTGACCCAGAAATATAAGGCATTAACAAAAAAGAAATGACTTATTATGTAACTGAAGAATAATAATGTGTCTGAAAGACAGAGCTATTTGTCTCTGGATACCAGGATGCTAATTTCCTGGCAATTGGCCAATTATCTACTAGAATTTTGAAACATATCTTGTGGCCTCTGGAGCCTATAAAGTCATTGTAACATTGTGCTTACTGTCCCCAGCACATAACCAACCTTAAACTTGCCCAGAACTGTCTAGGATTAGACGTGAACAATGGATTCAACCAAGCTGTAAACTCAAAAACCAAGAGCAGAATGTTTTTAAACCAGTACTTCTTTGGTTTTGAATGATCCAGAGTAGTTATTTGCACCATATTCTTAAGAACCCCTGCTTCTTAATAAGATCTATGGGATCTTGACAGCATGTCTTGAGTATCACTTTCATTCTGATTGCCTAATGTGTAAGTTACACATAATAGAATTTGCTTATAAAATACAATAAAGCCTTGATGTTGTTGCTACACCTTCTTGTGGGGAGCATTCTTATTTTCAAGCTCCTTGGACATTGAGGGTCCCAATCTTCCCCAGTACCTGGGTTAGAAGCTGTAAACTAAAATTCTGGAAAAGATCCAATGATATTTGTTCTTCTGTGAAGGAAGGAAAATATTTTCTTAAAAGTTTTAGCCTGATGTCCCTTGTGACAGTAAAATAAAGGCCATTCCAACAACAACAACAACAAAACGTTTTAGGTTGAAGGAATTCAAAAGTTGAACAGAATTCAAATTAAGTAAATTTTATCTCATTTTTTAATATGCACACAACTAAAATAAAATTGAACATGAATGACCAAATTAAAGAGGTCAAAAGGCAATGTGTAAGTTTGGATATTTGTGCTGACGCCTTGTAAGATCAAGAAGTGAGATGTCCCAGGCCATTTTCCAGTATGATATTTGCAATGGATTTCCTCTGTCTACTCTCATTAATCTTCCAAGCCTAATATATCTAAAGTAGTGAAATCATATTAATTAGAGAAAGAGATGATTAACTTTATCCCAATATAAACATTAAGTGATGTTTCTTGAACGTTAATTCATTTAGAAGCAGGAGAGCATTTTGGGTATGCCATCCTTTCTGTGTATCTTTAGACTCTCATTTCATTTAAAAGCCTATGAAGTGACAGGCTGCCATATTAAATAATAAATTGTTAGAGCTACTTGACCCTAACTGAGTGAGGTACTTTTGCAATTTTAAAACCTGGAGCTTATTAGCAGTATTTTCTATTAGCCATATTTACTTGCATTTCTCTGGGGACATCTAGTGGAGAAAGCACAGTTTACAATGTTTCTTGAAGCACAGCACCTATTACATCTTGATTAAAATCATAATTTGGAATTGCAAAAATTTTAAATATTTTACTAATTTGATAATGCTGAACATTAATAGCATTCTTTTTTATGAACTAACTCTCTCTCTCTCTCTCTCTCTCTCTCTCTCTCTCTCTCTCTGTTTCTGGTCCTGAGAATTGAATCTGGGGGCACTCTACCACTGAGCTATACCCCAAGTTCCCTCCTCCCCCAGCTCCCTTCCCCCCAGCTCCCTCTCCCCCCAGCTCGCCCCCTACCCCCAGCCCCACATCTTTCTTTTAAAGTCAAGATCCCTACTAGGATGCCTAGACCAACCTTTGACCTGCAGTTCTTCCGCCTCACTCTTCCTGAGTCGCTGCGATTACAGGCATGCCCCATGGACCTGGCTCTTACATGAAATCTTTTAATGCTGATGCAGATTGCCCACAGTAAGTAATGTCGAATCTGAATAACAGTTGAAAAGACAATTCCTGTTTAAGCATGTATGTGGCCAAAAAATGAACTGCTTCACTTTTTAACCTGATGTGTGTGTGTGTGTATATATATATATATATATATATATATATATATATATATATATATATTTTTTTTTTTTTTTCCTTCCTACATTGTCATGGAGTAGTGACACATGAATAAGAAACTATAACTGATTTTTTAAAAAACTTCTAATTCACAATTGGACATAATCACTTCCACAGCCTTATTTCAGGCGTTGGTTTCCTCTCACATTTATACATGCCGCTTCTCACCTCTCTCACTCTGGATACTGTTGACATTATGCCTTTCATCTTCTCTTTTTCTTGGATCTAGATAACTTTGTTTCAGAGATGATTAAGACCCTCGTCATCATCTGTCTCCCGTCCACAAATAACTTCTAATATTTCTTCAGATCAGACTGAAAGATGAAGGGATGGATAATTGCTGCAATTAAGGAAATCTGTAGTTATCCATCTCTCTCATATAGTACTATAATTTCAAAGTCCCATCTGGCACATTTGGTCTGCTGAAAATAGAATTATTCTATAATTTGCAATCATCAATTTATCATTTTCCCCAAACTCTTTCCCTTTGAAATAGGAATACTCTCAGGCCCATGCTTAGACCTCTACCTCTTTGCTGATGTTTTCTTTTAACTGATCTGTTCATGTCCAACACTATCCTCAGAAATCTCTCCATCCATTTTTAGAGGTGTGGTACATGGTCTATATGCTTTCTTTCAGCATTGGAGAATTTTTTTTATGCTTCATTATAAGAAAAGAGACCGCCAATGTTGAGTTATTTTTCACTTATCAGTCATAATATGTCTGTTGTCCTAAAAATAATTTTTGAATGTATTCTTTTCTAAATAAACTATGTTTCCCTACTACTCCAGATGCAGATCTTCAGTGATGAATTTCCAAATCAGAGATGAGGCATCCCCAGTCAAGATTCCTCTTTCTTGTTTTTATATCAGGAGGGTTCTATTTCTTCACTTAAGCTTATTCAAAAAATGTTACTTTTTCTCCAAGATGTATTGCCCTGATTAAAGGTTTTATTCACTACTATTATCTTATAGGCAAACCAATCTTGGGGTATTGTGATAATACTGTGGGTGGGAAGGACTTGCTCTTCTTTTTAGGAGAACAAATGTGCAACATTGTATTTTCATTCCTCCTCTCAGAGACACAGGGCTTGTAGAAAAAGTGGAATTAGATCATTTACAGGACCTCAGGCCTTATTTGTATCTATGACCTCACAAAGGATTAGATGTTTAGCTTCCTCCTAGACAATGTACATCAAAAAAGAAGGTGACCTCAGAAAACAAAGTTCAGGGTGGAGAGAAAACTCTTTAAGTGGACATAGAGAATATTCTAGTGGTTCTTACTGAAAGAAAAGGCCTGGAGTAGTAACTTTGACATTTTAAATGAGAAAGAAGATCATTAACATTCTGTTTTTTAAGTTCCATAGAAATACATGTAGAGAGTTGTATATTTTTGACTTTAGTAAATCATTTTCACTTCAAGTAAGATAAGCTAAGTGTGTAGAGATTGGTGAAAACATTAACAACAATAAACTATTTATAGTGGCTTAAATATACGTTATTATTCCCTGGAATTCTTACACAAAGTAAAATATGGTTGAAATGTTTATTTTGGATGAGAGTTGATGGTAGTGCTGGTAAAATATAAAACTGACATCCATAGCCAAGCTATATAGAACCATTAAGGTTGTAAATTAATCATTCCTCAGCACTAGACATTATTTTGGAACTTCAGTTTTGAAGTGGATCTTGTCAGTTTTTTCTATTGCATTTTAACATTTATCAGGACATATTTTTACCCTGTGGCAGATTTGTCCACATTTTCCCCCCATCTTTCATGGTGGATAACCAAATAGAATGTACAAGTACACTGAAATCTGCCAACTGTGACACATCTTATTATTTTTACTTCATTTTTACAAAGTTATCAGAAAATCACCCTGCTGATGGTGCTCCTACTTTCTCTATTCCTGGATTACTATTCTCTTTGGAATATTAAAGTTTGAATTAAATACAGTGTAAAAACAAACAAACAAAAGCTATCCACTGAGGCAAGATTCTTTGAAAGGAAGAGTAATTGTAATAATGAAAGAAAATTTAAAAAAGATTTTGAAAATTGGGAGACAGAATTGTAAATTGCATGATTTGGGGAATTTGAGAATCAAATTGCAGATTTAAATGTCTGACCTCTAGTGGTTGCGAATAATTTTTGCAACTCTAAATTAATATATTCTTTTCAGAGGTGCTTGTTTAGGAAATAGTTTATGCTATTTGATGCTATCACAAATGGCAAATTTTAAATTTAATTTTCAATTTTAAATGCAAACATAAAGCAATAAAATCAATGTTGTATGTTTATCTTGTATTGTGCAGCTTTAGGTATCTTCTATCAACCTTATTGTTATTGGTTCCTACCTAATTACATTTTGGTCATAGAACATACTGTATAAGACTGAAGTCCTTTGTTATTATTGTGACTTTTAAATTTTGCTTTTTATGGTCCTATGTGTTATCTGTGTGTGTTAAAGAATGTGTATTCTGCCTTTTTTGGGTCAAATGTGTATAAATATCACTAAAGTTGTATTGGTGGATAGCTTTATTTAAATACTCAATATCCTTATCAATTATGTGATTAATTATTTGAAAAATTATTTCTTAAAAGAGGAGTGTTGAAATCTGTTCTGATCAGCCCACACAGAGGCAGGTATAATTGTCTAATCAGGAATTTATTGTGACTGTGCAATCATTGGATCTTGATAATCATTGCTTCCTTTTTTATAAGCTCAAACATTATTTAAAAAATCATGAGCTTTAGAGTTGCATCAATGTCAATAGCAAGTTATAGAAACTACTTTCTTTTCAAGATATGAATTTTATGTGTCTGTGTGCCATGGCTCAGCCTGTCTCTCACTCACCATTTCAGATCAATACTGTTCATCCACTTTAGTAATAAGATATAGAAGTCATCCTGGTGAATGGCTGTACACTTTTTTAAAGCAATTAAGTACTCTCTTAATTTTCTGGCGCTCAGTTTATATGCTCATCTTTTTAAATAAATGTAGTTTGTTTCCTTATAGGGAGAGTAAAGGTAATTCTTTTCACCACAGTAAATGGAAAAAAAGCTGCTGAGAAGATATTTAACTATGGGAACCTTCAGTCACTAGGGACAGATCTTTTCCTTTCCCAATTTTCTTCTTTCAGTGACAGAGAAAGCCTTCTTTGGCTATATAGGCAATTTCCCACCATCCTTGATTCACCTTGGATTTTGGCCTTCTTTATACCTTCTAATTTTTTTCATAATTGCATTCTCTAAATCAAGAGCTGTCTAGGAAATATCCTAGTTGCTTTATGTTTTTTTTCCTTTTTGCTTTACTGAAATATTATATAATTTACCATTGAAATTATATGTTAAGAGTTCTTTACTTGAACTGTGTTCCTTCAAAGTCATTGGTCAAGGAAAAATATTGACTTTTATTCGGAAATTTACTAAATATAGGTTAAAATATTTTGCATTATTGTCTGACTGTTTTTACAGGGATGAAAGAATTTAAGATAAAAATGTCACTTTCTCCAAGGCTTCTCAAAACTTCAATCTGCCAGATCATTTTCATGCCAGAATGGGATGATTGATCTTGACTGTCAACTTGATTAGATTGAGGAATAACTAGGAAATTGGTAAAACACACTTACATGTGTGTCTGTGAGGAGATGTTTATGGAGATGATTGGTATGTGGGTCAGCAAACTGAAGGGGGGTGACCTTCCCTGAATGAGGGTGTCACTCTCTAGTAGGCTGGGGGTCAGAATGGAATGAAATCAGAAGGATGCCTGGCAGCATTTGAAAGCTTGATTTTTTTTTCAGCAGGTGCATCCTTTGCTGCTGTAATTGTTCATGGACCTCAAACCACAGCTTTTTGAATTTTTCAATGAAGACTCCCACCAAAAATTCTCCAGGGAACTTCCAGAACTTCAATCTTCAACTTTCAACTGGGGCTGTGTCATTGGTTCCTCTTGTTCCAAGACTTCAGCTTCTTGGACTGAACAGCTATTTGTTTCTCTGACCATTGTGAGATTATCCAGCCTATGATACAAATGAGATCTTGGACTGCATAATATATATTTATGCCATGTAGAAAGCCAATATTTTCTGAACATTACAATCCTAATTTATTGACCTTTTATTGACTTCCTACTAGTGATAAGGAATATATTCAGAACTTTTATATTTTATTTTATATGCGACTAGTGCAAAAATCTGCCAAATTAAAGAATAATAATTAGTTTTTCATTTGCTTTTAACAACATTTGATTTTTTTTTGAGAGTTTTGCTAAGATGTCAAGGCTGGCCTTGAACTTGTGATCTTCCTGCCTCAGCTTCCTGATTTGCTGGGATTATAGTCTTTGTGTCACTAAGCCCAGCCATTTGATGTTCTTGACTTCTATTCTTCCAAATTATTATCTTCATTTGATAATTCTTCATTAATGTAAGTCTTGATAAAACCAAATCAAAATAATTGATTTGCTTTTCTTTTCAAAGCTTGAAGAAGATATGTTTCCTTCAGATAAAATTCAGATGTGGCTAACCTAATTCCTTTGAGATTTTTTTTTATTGACAAAATAAAAAATACAGGATACAGCATATAAAAATAGTTTTGAAAAAAAAGTTTTAGTGATTAAAGCCCTAAAAGTTGACTTTCCTCTTTAAAAACAGTATTAAGCCTTAAAATGTATGAGAACTTTATAATTATTGTTATGGTCTGTATATGTTACCCCAAATTTCCTGTTAAGGCAGGTTTGTTCAGAGGTAAAATGATTAAATTATTAGAACGGAAATCTAATCAGTCCATTTTTTTAGTTTGAATGGATTCACTGGATAATAACTGTAGGAAGTTAGGGTTTTCTTGCAGATCACTCACCTGGAGTGTGCCCTGGGAGGGTTCATCTTCTCTACAGCCCTATATTCCCATCCTCTCTGCTTCTGGCCACTATGATCTTAGCAGCTTTCCTCTGTGAGGCTCTTCCTCCATGATGTCCTGACTCACCTTGGGCTCAGAGCAATGGAGTCAGCTGACCATGGACTGAGACCTCTGAAACTGTGAGCCCAAATAAACTGTCCCTCTTGTCAGTTGTTCTTACTGGGTATTTGGGTCAAAGTGATAAAAAGCTGAATAAAACACTTAGGTGGGGAAGAAGACATTTTTATCATCATCCAAATAATTTGGGTTTTAACACAGTGCTATACAACTATCTAAATCAGTGATTGTCAAACTTAGCTTTACATTAGAATAAAATGAACAGCTTCTAAAAATACAGGTAGCCAGGCCACCACCCAAACAAACAAAGGAATCAGTACTTTTCCAGGACACAATAACAAGTGACCAGGATTCAGAACCACTGGTTTATACAAAACTGACAAGAAGCATGTCTGTTGAATTCTGTTGTTTTTTCCTTATCATTTATTTATTTAGCTTGTAAAAAAAATCTGTTGAATAGAAGCGATATTTGAAATTCAGGATAAAGATTGTGTCTTTACAGTTAGTTTAAAAAAAAGCAATTAGATTAGATTAGCCTTAAGATTGCTTTTGATATGTACAGTGCTATATAACTTAATCGGTTGAAAGGTCTGAAGGTGAGACAGACTGTGTATGGGATCAGCCTATAGAATGATAAGGAACCAAATCATCTGTCTCAAACCACAGAAAACAGTCAAAGGCTGGGTAGGAAACTTCTCACTTTTCCTTCTTCATTCAAATCTCATCCTTCTAATATCATCCAACTTTTTGATAGCTTAAATTCTACTATATGGGAGTAATTTTTTTTCTTAAATAATTTCATCTAAGGCACACTACTTTAGATTAGAATGTCCCCTAATGGCCCATGTTTTAAAGGCTTGGCCTCAGGGTGGTGCTATTGGGATGCGGTGGAACCTTCAAGAGGTAAGGCCTAGTATGAGGTCCTTAGGTGATTGGGTGGGCACCCTCAAAGGGGACTATGGAACTCCAGCCCCTTCCTCTTCCCCTTTTGTTACCTGGCCATCCAATGAGAAGATTGCTTCACTATGTGCTCCCTACCTACCCTTGCTATCTAGAGCCCACCAGAATCCTAAAAGTAATTCATTTGACTGATCATGGGCTGAAACTTCTAAAGCCATGAGCCAAAATAAACATTTTCTCTTTATATCTCAAGTGTTTTGTTATAGTGATGAAAAGCTGACTAATACACACACCTTCTCTGAGAAGCAGGAATAACACTTTAATCTGTGTCAGCTGTTTCTGCTCTTTCCTTTTTTTTTTTTTTCCTCTTCTAATAGCTTCTAAAAATATAGATAGCTGGGGGTTGAACCCAGGGCCTCATTTAATTTTAAAGGCTAAAATGAATTCATGTTATTTTTGTTTGAGATCAGATTCTGCTAGGAAAAGTTAAGCAAACCTGTCAGATTGGCACCACATCCATCCTTTAGCAAAGATCAGTGTCTCAACATTTCTCTTCTTTCATTCCCTCTATAATCTTGTGTCAGATGATTCACAACAAGTTACACATTTCTATTAAAATTTAAAGGGCTATTTGAATATTAATAAAAGAATAAAGATAGAATAAATAAACTAAAATGAAAAACTTAAGACCAAGAGTGATGGCACTATATATTTTGAAAAGGCTGCTACTTTGGAGGTCAGATGGCCTGGGCTGAACCCTCTGATTTCCAACTATCAGCTGTGAGATCATTGGAAAATAGCTTAACATCCCTGTGCCTCAATTTTTTTAGCTGAAGAATCAGCTAATAATATCTGTCCTTTCCACTCCTTGGAGATATTTTAAGAGTTATTTCTGAAGTTGGAGAGAAATTTAAGTAAATTTCCAAATGTAATAAATCCCATATCTTGTTGAAGTTGACAGAAGTGAAAATCACTCTCAAAATCTCCAACTCTGTATTAATGTCTGGTGAGCCCTTCAGCAGTCATTAAATAATATCATTATTTCATCCCTGACAGGCACAGTGGTTGACCCTAATAAGCTTTCATGTAAAGGCACCAAAAATAACAGTGAAAGCATCCAGAGTTATTTTTTATTGAGACAAAGTAGGCTGTGTATAAAATAAAGGAAAAATTGGATTTATTATATTAAGACACCTCAGAGAGGAAGAAAGCACATAGAGGTATCTGCTCAAACTATATGAGAAATCAGCTCTGGGAGACAGTAAGAGCCAGTTGTAGAGGAGAAAGGGCAGGTGAATGGAAAAGAAGAAATATTTGCTGAATGATTTTACTGCAAGTGTAGTACGGTTAGGTCATTGCTGACAAGAACCTTCAAAATGGAACATATCTAAAGTAAAAGGAAAAAAAGACATACACACATATAAAATGTTATTCAAATGTATCAAGATGGTATACAAGGGACTGATGTTGAGACATGTGTGAGGCACTGGGTTCAATTCTCAGCACCCGTAAATAGATATGAATAAAATAAAAGTCTGTCAACAACAAAAACAAGATATTTATTTAAATAAAAGAAGGCATACAATAAAATTCCATATTTATTTGTAAATAAATGTGAATTGACTTTTGAAAATATATATTCAGTATTTTCTATGCAAGGTACAAGATATTTGGTTATTGCGCTCAATTCCATTTTGATGTTTTGTGTTTGGCTGCAAAGAGACATAGACATTTGCCTCTGGTTTAAAAGAAAGAGCACCTGACAGTTTCTTGTCTGATGGTGTTCTCTGAAAAAAGAAATTATACTCTGTATCTTTATTAAGATATCAAATGAACAGTTCAAATCGGAGTTTTTGATGATTTTGCATGGTGGCTTTAAGGGTAAAGCTTTGCATAACCTCATTATGAGTTTGCATTAAATTGTAACTTTGGTGTTGTGCTTAAGGTCTTTGCAGGTCTTATCTATATGCCACTGAGGCTTATCAGGAGAAAACTAATCCCATGAGTATGTCAAGATCAGTGTTGCTATTTCTGTTGGGGATCATGTTACCATAGTAATACATCCCCTGTGGCTCAGAAAAGACTTATTTTGCTTAAGAGCTATTTTTATTTTATATGAAATGAAGTAGAGATAAAAACATTTTTTTTCTGTTGCCTCAGATGTAACAGCAATATCAGGTAGAAAGATAAAGGTAATCCATGTACACATTTCTTTTCAGCAACTTTTCTTTAGTATGTGCTGGCTCTTCAGGACAGCCATGAGGCTCACCATGAGCATGGAAAGGAGCGCCCGAGTGTATTTTATTTTCCGTTTTGATTTGTTGTTATTTTTAAAGGAGGGTTCAGGATAAACTCCACTACTCAGTAGTTGATCTGAATGTCAAAAGTGCTGAGACCTCATGTATATGGAGAAGGTATAGAAGTGTATCACTTATATGATAAGGTTTTCTATGGAGAGCAGGATGAACTCCCAGGGAGGTTCAAAGTCGCTTGAGAGATCAGGAAGAGGGGGACTGACTTTAGTATTTATTGGAATGACTTAGAGTTCTGGACCATATGTGTTGTCTCACACAGGGCCTAGGTTTTGCTTGGTGTGTTAGTCAGCTTTTCATCATAGTAACAAAAATACTTGACAAGAACAACTTCAAGGAGGAAGGATTTATCTTGGCTCATAGTTTTAGAGGATGCAGGCCATGGTTGGTTGGCTTCATTTCTGTGGACGTAAGATGAAGCAGAACAGCCTGGCAGAAGGGCATGACAGAGGACAGCTATTCAGCTCATGGCAGCAGGAAAGGAGAGAGAGAGGAAGGGGGGATGTGGAGGGGAAGGGGACTGGAGCAAGATACATTCCCCAAGGCCATGCCCCAGTGGCATACTTCCTTAAACTGTGTGACACCTGTCTATAGTTTTCATCACCTCTAGGAATCCATTCAAACCATAACACTGGGTTTCAGGTCTTGTGGAATTTCTTGTTGGCGTGTCTAGTTATCAGACCAGAGGGGATACAAGAGAGCCAGAGCTTAGGGCTTAAAACCTGTTAGCAGTCAAACATCAAAAACAGAGCCAGACTATTTACCTTCTCTATTACAACTTTACCATCCAAGCAGACTATAAATATGTGTATGCAAATGAATTGTGTAACATATTTATATGTGTGTTTGGTGGAAATTATGTATGTGTGTGTTTGTACATATGAATACCAACATCAATAAATTAAAATGACAATTTTTTACCCCCTGGAGATGACTGTATTATTGGGATGGCTGCTGTGGAATTGACTTCATCGAAGACAGGTGAAGCATAACCTATTTTCAGCAGTCTTTCCTCCTTTCCTACTCATCTCATTTCCCTATTCCTCTTACTTTCTCTTCATGGGATTTGTGGATTGGTGGTAACAATATTTCTTGTTTACGGAACAACCAGCACAGGAAATTTTAAGGCTCTCCCCTTGTTCTATTTTATTATGACTTTACCTTTTTAAAACCCAATCTACATGGCTTTTCTCTTTTTCCTGTAAAAACATGATTCATTGCAAATATATGTATGTGGTAGAAAAATGTAGAATATTTTATTTCTTATGCATGCACAGTATGAATTACATGAATAGAATTTATGTGTATACATATACTTACGTGTGTGTGTGTGTTTAACTCTATACCATGTTTTCAAATCTCTCCATGCAACTCTATGTAGATTTAGTTTATTACTTTTGAGTGGTACATAATATTCAATCATATGCTTATAGAACTTTGTAAATATCCATTCCCTTAGTATAGAATACTAGAAATTTCTTCTTGTGTCTTCTTTTATGTCCTAGACTACTGTTATGTTTCCAAACTATCATTGAAAGTAAACATATTTTCTCTAAGGTGTGTGTGTGTGTGTGTGTGCGTGTGCGCGCGCGCATGTGTATGCATGTAGGCATGTGCCTCTGCAAGTTGAACACAGGAAAGACAGCCAATAGCTCCTGTTTGTTTACTGCACTTTTTGCATCATGGTACTTTCAAACACTTGATTTTAGTTGATTCTCATAAATCAGTAAGTTGAGAACTGTGATCACCTTCCCTTTATTGCTAAGGCAACTAAAATCTTGCTAAGGGTAAGTTAGAATAAATTCCAAGTAATGGATTCTGGAATAATCCTAAAATCTTATGAATGTTATACTGCTTTAGATTATTAAGAACAGGACTCTATCAAAAAATTATTACAAGTGGGTCCAAGATTGTGATATACTTTTCTCTGTACTCACTGGTGCTTACTAGTAGCCTGAACAAGTTCTATTAGGAGATGGAGAACTATAAGTTATTATACTGAGTCCTGAATTTGAGTTGGTATGAATATCATGTCTATCATACTAGACCACAGTCTCAATGTATCATTTAGCTACAGCTATCAGGTGTTTCCCTACCACAGAATTATACAAATTCTGAGCAACTTCAATCAGATTTTATACAGTATGATGTGCTCATATAGAAAGCTCTAAAATTTAATGTTTAATCAGTGTTAGGTACCAGTCAGTAAGATATGTGATGCTGGCTTAGGAATCTAGAAACTTCAACCCACTGCTGCTTCCATCTCTAATTGTTGTGTAATCTTATACTTTTACATTGCTGAATTAGTTGAAAATATAGTATTATATTAGATGATTTTGAAGATTCCTTCCAACATGAAATTCTATAGCTACATTAAACTGGTAATTTAAATGAGATAACAATTCTCAAATCTTCCTCTGAGCAAGGTATGAAAAAAAAATCTCTATTTTTATTCATGTTCATGAAAGATGGAAGACTATAGATACCAATAATTCCCTGTTGTTTCAACAAACCATTTTTATACATAGGTATGCCATTTAAATGTATATCAATTAAATCATTACTGCCACAAAATATATTAGGGGAGACACTGAATTATGATAACAATCGTTTAGAGGTGATAGATTACAACTATATGAACTGAAGAGACAATTTCTGTTGTTGAGAGAATAGTACCCAAATTACAAGTCCAAGGAATGTCTTACAATAATAGAAACAAACAGAAAATTAATAGCTATACTTTGTTTTCAGATGTTTCCATATTGGAGTAGAAAAAAGGAGGCTGATATTGATTTGATATCTGTTAGGCGAGATTCTTGATATATTTTTGGTATCTATTAAGTGAGGTTTCCATCAAATTTATGGGAGAAGAAGGATCACCTGCTTTCTCATAGATTCCTGAGATCTCTTTCACTAGCAGCATTCAAATGCACACCCTAGTTTTCCATTGGCCAGTATAGACAGAAGAGATGAGCACCGGAAAATAGCTTGCAATGAGCTGAAGAAAAACAACACTGCTTGTTTTTAGTAGTATGTGATGTTCTCCTCAATCCTCAGACATCTGCCATGTGAAACAAAGAATTCAAATCCAGCACGGTAATGTCATGTGCTATTAACAACATTTTAACCTTTAGTAATCTCAGTGTCATTATTTGTCTGATGGGAGCAGTAACATGTATTATTTTTAAAAATATATAGCCCATATATGTAAAAGATCTACAGTGCTGAAATCATATTTTATGGGTTTTCTCATTATATTTAGTATTAAATAGCACCCATAGGGAATTTCATGGCCTTAGTAAACAGGGACAAGGGGAATCTCTTAGTTCCACTATGGTGTGCTTATATCATCATTTGAGTTCATTGTCATCCTCCACTGGGAAGAACTGCTACCGATAGTTTCCCCTGAACTTTGAACCGGTTGTGGTTACTCTCTGCCAATGGCATGGACGCACATGAACCAGTGAACAAATTCATGTGCAGAAGTATTTTCAAAGGTCATCCTTGTGCTATTGCTGCTGCCTGAGGTTCACAGTTCTCTTTCCTATACTTACTAGCAAAGGACCTGGGACTTAGACTTCACATTTTCTCAAAGCTTCTGATCTCATCAGTAGAACAATTCCCTCACAGATGTCACCTGCCTCTCAATAGAGGTTGAAAGGTTGTAGACAAAGAAATTGCTATTGCAGCAGCTTCTGCCGGAAGAGTTAGAATTGTGACAGTTGCCACCGTTTTTTTTTTTTTTTTGTTTTTTGTTTTGTTTTGTTTTATTTTTGTTTTTGAGACAGTTCAAAAGAGCATTCTGATATGAGGAAAAAGTCATATCTGCTCCTGGGAACTAGTGACCCAAGTAGATAAGAAGATTAAGGACAATAGCAGAGAAGAATAGTCAAAAAGCTTGTATGCCCTTATTTGTTCCTATTCCTATCTGCCAATAGCCAGTTCTGTTCAATATCTGAAATTGTTCTCCCCAGGATGTGGCAAGAGTATAATACTCATCATATTTTTAGAGTCAGGCAAAAAGACTGTGCAGCAAAAATTTCATAACAGAAATCTTTTAAAATGCAGTACATAAAAAACTGAAAAGCACCATTTAAGTTAGTTTTCAGCTTAAATTTATGCAATTAACCTTTGTAAAGCATCATGATCATAGAATCTGCCTTCACTCTACACGGCTGCAATTTTTTTCTCTCCTTCCTCCCTTCTTTATTTTATTCTGCACACAAAACTAATTTTGCCTTCCGTACCTTTAGCTTTTCATTTGTTGCAATTATATGCATCACTGACCTAATAATCAAATGATAGAAACCTTTGTCAGAGTCTACAATGATTATTGTTGGCAGTGACATGAATTAGGGGAACACAGCATGGAGGCTCAGGCAAGAGAACAGATGGGAAAAGTTCGTACAGCCTGTTAAAATTGTTCTGCCTTTATTAAATGAAAATGCAACAATTTAAACACATCTTTAATCAAAAATGCACTTGGTGGCATTTCATACTCCATTCTTCATTGCATAGATCACTCCTGGGGCTACTTTCGGATTTCATTTGAGTGTCAAGGTGACTCCATGTGAAAATGTTCTGCAGAGGCAGAAAGCAATGGGAGGAAAAAGGACTTTTTGGTTTTGTATGTGTTTACAGAATTGTTCTGTGACAGGTTCTCAAATGGGAGAGGAAACAATTATCCATGATTGTAATGATATGTTTTAGGGATAATAATTCAGTATTCATAATTTCTTCATAATTTTATTTTAGTACATTAATATATAAATGAAAATAAGGTAACTCTGGCTAGCTGAAACATGGGGACTTGTATAAAAGGAGAAAAAGATGATACATTTTATCCCTCAGTGGACCGTGACTATAAGAATCGGTCCAAATATAATGTTTGAAAATCAGCTTGGGTTCTACATGGATCCAAATATATTTTGAGTTTTTTGTTTCCTCTCTTCTTCTGTCAAAGACTGATATAATCAGAACAACAACTTTAAAATTAAAAGTGCAAATCCTGCTCCATAATCTGTTATATGTGGATTACTCGCAAAAATCATAAACATTCTATGACTGTTAATATTGTCACATTTAGTTCTGTGAAAATTATGAGGCGAGTATTTATTTATCCTAAGAAGTACTAATTTTCTTCTGCCTTCTTCCTACCCCTGTCCCTTCTTCTGACTTTCCTGTTCTCTCCCCTCCTTCTTCCTCTTCTTTCCTCCTCCTCTTGTTCTTTCTCCTCCTCCTCCTTTCTCTTTGAAGTGAGACACATATGTTGAAACCCTTCTAAGGCTACAACATGCCATTTGACATTGTGCAAAGTTAAAGTTTTCTCAATCTCTTTTCCCCTCACTGACAAAACTGATCTTTTAACAACATTTATGGGTTACATTAAATAAAATATGTGTGAAAATCTGCTGGAAAAAAACAAATGTTCAAAAGTAGACTTCCTTTTTCTTCCCTTTCCTGTTAAATTTTCTATAAAATTGTGATTTTTTTTAGGAGGCTGTTGAGTTTATACACATCTTACTCTATGTCTTTGATTTGTTGATAGAGGAAATTTGATTGGCAAGTAAGTGAATTGGTAGAATGAAGGAACATTTAAAACACTTTATTCACAAATGTTTGTCAGACCTCTCTTGACAGAGCAAGCACTGGAAATATAACAGTGAACAAGATAAAATAAGGTCCTTACCCTTTTGGAATAGTATTTTAGAGAGGATGATGCAGAGAATATACAGAGAAAACAAATAACCAAATATCTGGCAAGGGAAAGTTTTATAATCTATTGATTATTTTGAAAATTATCACAGGAATTAAGAGCTATTGTTTAACCTCCTATAAAAATTGACTGAATCCATTATTTCACCTCCTCTCCCCCTTTCGTTTCTTTGTCTTTTTCTTTTATTTTAGCTTTGCTGGGGATTGAACCCAGGACTTAATGCATGCAAGAGGCAAGTGCTCTACCTCTAAACTGAATTCTCAGACCTGTTATCCCGTTTTGAATAAACTTATGTCATTATCTTAACAAATTTGTATTTTCTTTCCTGATCTTAAGCAATGATTCTCAAGATATGACTTGATAATTCTTCAGTTGCTGTTTTCATTCAGCAAAAGAATAAATTTACTGCTATTTAGGATTTGTGGTTAGAATCAAAAATGCTAATGAAACCCATTTCATGCCTGCTCACCTGGGCCAGTATTCCCTCAAAAACAATTAATCAAGAATGAGGCTGTTTTTAGTTTTTACCCCAGGAAGCACAGTGATATATATTAAGCTTCCACTCCCTCTCCAAATTAACCAGAAACATGGGAAAGCAATTTTAGGGAATCTTGCAACAAAGCAGAACCATCTCAGTTTATATCCTTGTTATGTATCTAACTATCCTTAATGTTATTTTCCTACCCCTCTATTCTCTCCTGTGATTTCTTCCCCCAAAGACTTCCATTTTAAACTCTGGGACAATTATTTTGTGACTTATTTTATGGGTAAGACATGAGTTTTTAAAGAATCAACATCTACTTTGGAAACAATTTCCCAACGACTTTCCATACCTGAAAGTTTGGTCCTCTTTTGAGGTCGCCACCTCCCTAAAGAGTCCTATCTTGTGATGTAGCTCCTTTCCCCTATCCCTCACATTCAAAAACAGGAAATTAGAAGCCAAATGATTTTCAGGTTTCAGTGTGTCTTTTTGATTATTGCTCTTCCTCCTGTGAAACTCACGTTCACTGATTCCCTCTCACATACTCTGACCATCTCTGTTGTTCTTCATTCTTGTTCTCAGAGAATTTCTATCTCTATTTTGTTTGACCTCTTGAAGCTATTGTCAGCATGAACCATTTTCTACTGAAACACTTTCCTTTCTAACTTCTGACTTTCCATTTTCTTTCTCTCTTTGGTGGCTTAGATTGGTTGCTTTCTGTCACTCTGTTTATTCCTTTAGCTATTCATTTGCCCAGTCTAAAGACCTGAGTATCCTCCTTGACTTCTCCATCTCTATCAACCATCTGCTGGAGTTGGTCTTGAGTTCATAACCAACTTGAATCTAATGCATGAAATATGATATGTCAAGAGCTTTGTAATGTTTTGAACAACTAATAAAAAAAAGAATTTACTGAAACATGATGACTAAATCCAATATTTCATGTTGTAATATATTTGAACCTATTTTCTATGCTAGTAAAACTAGCACTTATTTAGAAATATAATCTAAACTATCAAGACCAGTACCGTGGATATGGTTTAGGTCATTTAAAAAATCCATTTTTACATTTTTATTATCTTAAAAGTACTATCTCACCTGTGGCATGAGGCTCAACAGGTGAGAATAGATTACCCATGCAGACCCACAGAGGAGGGTATTTCCTTAGGCTCACTAAGCAGATGAGTAAATCCCTCTTATTTGCCAACTTGCTGATGGGCAATGCTCAAAATTTTGTTCCAGAAAACTCCAAATTACTCCTACCAAAGAAATAGAGGGAAACTTCTGTACGAACACTATTAAATATTATAATCATACGTAAAAAAAAATAAAATCATGTACATGTTTTATGAACATACACATTTTTTCTTAATTCTATAAATTTCAGAATCTGATCTAAGCTCCAATTGTAGTACTTGTGATTCTTTATTTTTTTTTTTTTCTGTGTGTTTAGTGACTGAGGCAGGTCTGCAATATTATATCAAAATGAGATTTGGCAATCACAAGTAGTTTCTGTAAATGTTAGAACAGCAAACATGCTTAGTGATGCACACAGGTGTGCCCTTGGGAATGACCAGCTGAGGTGTCTCTGGGGAGGTCTCCCAAGCTCCTCTCACTTTGACTAATGAGCCTTCACTCAGGGTTTGGCTCTTTGCCTGCAGACTCTGAAATCTAACTTTGTAAGCATCTGTCACATGACTCCATTTCTTCTCAGACTTATTAGCTAAGTTCAGAAGCTTGATATCTGCAATCAAGGTAGCTACTTCTAATTCCCATGGATAATATCATCATATAAACCAGACTACATGAATCAACATTACTAGTACATACATTGATTTCATGAATAAAACTGTAACGAAGGATACCCTGGGATCATAAATAAGTTTTGAGGCATGGTATTATTTATTTATCTCTACAACTGAGTCAGCTCTACATGGATGATGTGAGTGATCAAAGTCCACTTGCTAAAAACTCTTCTTCCAAGGCAGCTGTGGATGGCAATACCAAATGTGGCCTAATCAGCCCTTTTCCTTTTTTTTTCATTTTTTCTAGACTCTGGTTGTTGCTCTGACAGTCACTTTCTTGGGTTATTCACATCAGTATACTAGATCAGACTGAGCCTGTCACTCATTCTGCTTCCTTAGCATGATTTACATTTTTATTTGATCCAAGTAGTATGAAAAGAAACCTGTGTATACTTAATCCTTAATTCTTTGGGATTCCTTAGTGGAATCCTCATGTAAGTTGTAAAAAATCATGCATACATGGTTCCTTACACTGGAAAAATGCTTTTAATTTACTTTTCATTTTTTAATCATAATGATATATGAGCTTGTTGGTCTAAGTAGTAAGTTGCTATTTTCTCATTTTCCTCATGAGCTACTAAAGATGTTAAGATAAAGCTGGACACTGAATTTCTTGGTCCTAAGTCCAAGGGCCAGAAGATTCTGGCTAACAAATTTGATCTGGGGGTAGCTTTAGCTGTTTTCATTCATTAAACAAAATTATAATCAAATTCCCTTTCAATTTAGTGCCATATATATATATATATCTCACATATTTATGGCACCATTATGTGTTATATATGTATGGCATTAAATTGCATATAATATATCTGGCACTGGCACTAAATTATATATAATGTATACAGGTTTGTGTATGTGTGTGTATATATATATATATATATATATATATATATATATATATATATATATATATGAGTATAGGTATAGATATAGATCATATATATTTATATATATTCATAATATATTTGTATCTGTGACTAAACTATCTTATGTTCTCAAAATGATTTTTTTTTCTCTAAATGATTATTGATAGGGACAGGAAAGAGCCCACTAGTAAGACATTGTCAGGAGTTATCAGTTCTAATTCTTCTTCCCTTAAGAATTATGGAAGTGAAGTTGTGCTTATTTCTGTCTTCCTTCTTTTTTCTCTAACCCATAGTGTAATCTTCATCTTCAGATACCAGGGACTTGGTTTTCTCACAAAGCTCACTCTATCTTTGCCTTTTTCACCAAGTATAACCAATTAGTCTGATTATGACCTTTTTTAAGGAAGTAATTTCAGCACTAATCCTTCAAAGTGGCAAGATTTATTCTTCTCCTGTCTTATATAATAAGATTAATGGAATATATTGATTCTAAAAGCTGGTGAAATTCAGAAATTACCTACAGGAGTACTTTATGTAATAGTAAAAAGCCCATTACTGTGTAGAGTAAAATTTCAAATATAAAAAAATAGTAATAAGTATTTTAAACTATTTCCTTACCCCCTCATTCCTTCTCCTTGATCAGTAAAATTATCATTAGACAGTTATTTGAGATATCCTATTCTGGTTGCTTAATGTGTAATGACCTCAATAAGATACAGTTTATCATACATAAAACTTAGTACATCCTGACATCTTGATAGTTCCTCCTTAAAAGGTACATGGGAAGTTCATGTTCACATATAGCATGAGGTGGTTAATGCTAGATTTGAGTGAAGTACAAACTTATTAACACATGTAATTACAGAGAAATTTTAAATTGACAAAAATTGCATAAAAACTACATGTAATAATTAACCTAAAACTAAGTAGAAATCTGAACAAGAAGGCAAATTCTATACTTAAATGCAGAATTTATTTCATTCTTAACATAATATATGTGTATACATATCACCAGTAAAACAAAGAGAGTAGTTAAATGGCTTTATTGATTAAAGAGATTGGATCTTCAGATATTGCAACATTAGTTAGCAAAAATTTCTAAGGTAATAGGTGATATAAATTTCACTTTGTCCAATTTCTAATCAATGTAACTGTAGCATTGATGAATTTCTTTATATGTATTTGTAAATCAATTATTTCTGACTTTTGAGACTCTTCAAAAATAATTATGATTTCCATTAATACCAGTATCTAAAGAATAAAATTAAAGATCTAAACAAATGAGAGAACATCCCATGTTCTCAGATCAGAAGATATTACACTCTTAAAATAGCAATATTTCCCAGAATGACCTGTAGATGTAACCTGTATCCAAACTTCAGATAATTTAATTGTATTAATAGAAAAGCTGTTTCTAAAACTTATATGGACTGCAAGAGGCCCAGAATAGCCCAAACAATCCTGAAAACAACAACAAAAGGGGATGCACATATATTGATATCAAATATACTAGAAAGCAATGTTCATTGAGAAAATGTAATAAGATCACAAGGATGGATACATGGGTTAATTAAATACAATTGTGGGTCCAGAAATAAGGTCATACATTCGTATACCCATAGCCAATTGATTTTTTCTCTTTTATTATTATAAATAATATTTATTTTAATTGTTGAAACTATATATTTGTGATATACTAGATGATGGTGTGAAATATGTATACATTGCAGAAAGGCTAAATCAAACTAATTAGTATATGCTTAACCTCATTTCTCATGGTTTCCTTTTTTTCTTTTTTATAGTGAGAACACTTAAAATCTAATATCTTAGCAATTTTCAGGTGTAAAATATGTTGTCATTTGCTATAGTTATTATATTATATAATATATATTTTGAAGTTGTTCCTTCTGCCTTACTTAAATTTTGTACTCTTTGACAGGGCCACTTGATTTTCAACAAGGGTACCAAGACCATTCAATAGGAAAATAGTCTTTTTAACAAATGATGCTGAGGCAATTGCATGGCCACATGCACAGGAATGAAGTTGGACTCTTCCCACACAGTATATTGAAAAATTAATACAGGTAAGATACCTTAACATAAGACATAGAACTATGAAAGTATCAAACTCCCACAAGAAAACATTGGGATGCATAATTATTTATGACTTTGGCATGGATTCTTACACATGACACCAAAAGCATAAGCAACAAAAGAAAAATGGGTAAATTGGACTTTAAAACTTGTGTGTTACATAGAACACCATAAAGAAACCTGCATTTCCAAGAAAAGGAAATATTTGCAAGTCATATACCTAAAAAGAGAATTGTATCTGCAATGTATAAACAGCTCTTAAAATTCAAAGAACCCAATGAAGATTGAACAAAGTATCCAAAAAGCTATTCTTCCAGGAAATTATAGAGATGGCCAATACGCTCATGAAAGTAGGTTTGACATCATTAGTTTTCTAGCAAATGCAAATCAAAAGCATACTAGATATCATGTATTACCCACTAGGAGGATTAGAGTAAAAAACTTGCATAAGTTTTGGTGAGCATATGAGAAAATCAGAATTCTCATACATTAATGGCAGGAATGTGAAATAATGCAGCCTTTATGGAAAGCAGTCTGACATTTCCTCAAATGACTAAACATGGTTACACTATGACCCAGTAATACCACTTCTAGGTATTCACCCAGGAGAAATTAAAATAGTTATTCACTAACATTGTGCACAGATGTTTATAGAAACATTATTCATAATAGAAAACAACACACGAATAACTTGAATGCCCATTAACAGTCAAACAGATAAACACAAATGTGGTAAATCCATACAATGGAAAGCTATGGCCATAAAAAGAATGAAGTACTGACGTATTTATCCCAAGGATAAACCTGGAAAACACTGTGCTCAGTGAAAGGAGCCAGTCACAACCCATCACATAAAATCCATGATAAGAAAGCTATAGAGACAGAAAGGAAATTAGTGGTTGCTTAGGGATGAAGGGGCTAGAGGGGGATGATAGGATGGGTACAGGATTCCTTTTTGAGATAGTGAAAGGCTGTAAAATTGATGTGATAGTTATAGGTACTTTTTAATGTATTATAAGAGCATCAATTTGTATACTTTAGGTGAGAGAACTGTATGGTAAGGTATATCTCAATAAAGTTATAAAAACAAATATTGTTCTTCAGATGATTAAGAATGGCCAGAAATTTCCTTATAATTAAATATAAAACAGTTTTAAAATATAAGATGTAAAACTAAATAGAATTGTACTGACCTGTTTTGCTTTAGGAAATTTTATTCCTATTTGTCCCCTGCTTATAGGTGTTCAGTTACTCAAACCCTTGAGTAGAATCTCTCATGGCCCCACAAAAATCTTTTGGAATGTAATGACGTGTTTTTTATTTTTAAATTATAGTCCAAATGTGATGATTATTTCTGTGTCTCCGTCAATCTCTTCTTCCAGTGAATTTCACCAGAACAAACTCATACATGAAATTCTTTGATGACATCTAATTATGCCCAGGATAAAGATCAATTCCTGAATAACTATTAGTCATCTTTAGGATATAACTCTTGTTCTCTGAACCCAGTCTGGGGCTAGACATCTCTCCTAGAATCTCCCCTGGGACACCATGTTTAGCATGTTTAATTATTACTTCCAGAGGATTAACCTTTTTTTAGTTCAATGACTTCTGGTTTTATTATTTTATTCTTATCATGGATTACAATGCCTGTCACAAAATGAACACTTAATGATTGCAAATGAAAGAATGATAATTACAAAAAGCAATTTACCAGGTTGTAGAGTAAAAATGTAAAGGTGCTAATTGGTCAATATAAAATCCATTAATTATTCTAGGCATGAGATGAAAATTGGTGCCTTTCCTATATTTATTACGCTTCCATCTCAAAGAAAATGAAAATATATACCTCATTTAACAAAATAGCCTCTTGTTACATGGATTGGTGGAGAGTAAGGAAAAAAGTGCAGTCTGTAAACTCTATAAAGTCTCAGTTGCATGAAGAACAATGTTATTCTTCTAATCACTGATGATAGAACATGTAAGGAGACTTGAATTTGTGAGCTCCTCTGGAAAGTATTCTTCATTTTTCTATACCGATTGTGTACCACAAAGCTAAATCTCATTTGAGTGAAAAATGGTAAATGATATAAAGTGAAAGAAAAATTAGAGACTCAGATCATCTTGAAAATTAAGTTAAAATTTCTAATTTTGTACTTTGTAAAAAGTGGCCACTTTAATTTTAGAGAGTCCCAGTTGTTTTCATTGATTAAGCATTTGCCATATTTGTATCAGAGAGTCAAAATATTATGAAAGATGTCTCATAAGGACTTAGCCAAAATTCTAGTTCATTTTTTATGAACAATAGAGATCATTTCCCTTTCTAATAAAAGCCTCAGAAGTGATTTTGATTGACATGGAATTTTATGCCTCACTCTTTATCATCAGATGGCGATACTTTTTTTTGTTAGGCACGAAATTGTTTCATTTAATGGTTTACATATGTTCTCATACAATTGTAATTTCATTATTGTAGTTTTATTAAGTTTGCACCAACAAATAACATTTCTGTACTTTTTAAATCAAATTGTTCTTTTGTTTGTTGTGGCTGTATACTGTCAAAACCAAAAAGAAGCATTTTAAACAAGGGATTGGTGGTTTCAATAGTACCTCCATATCTGTTTCAAATTTGGTGATTTTTCTTGAAAATACAAGGATGAGGGTCTTATCATATTTGAGTACCCTGACTTTTTCCAAATAACAATCAAATTTCATGAAGAGACTTGTTGTGTTAACCCTTTTTCTATTACTGTAACAAAATGCTGAGAACATCTACTAAAATGAAGGAAAGATTTATTTTGTTTCACAGATTTTGGTCCATGGTAAGTTGGCTGCATTGTTTTTGGGCCTGTAGCAAGGTAGAATGGCATGGTAGTGGAAAGCTGTTCACTTCCTGGAGGTCAGCAAATGAACAGAGAGAAGATGGGACCAGGTTCCCAATATCACCTTCAAGGGCTCCCCCCAATGACCTAACTTCCTTCCACTAGGCCCCACCCACCTTCTAAAGATTCCACCAATAGCACTACAGGCTGCTAACCAACCCTTTAGCATATGAGCCTTTGGGAGATATTTAAGACAAACCAGAACAGTTACATTTAAAATTTATTTATTTATTTTTGTGTTTCTGGCTCTCAGTCTCAGCAGAGTAGTTTTTCTCATCTTTACTGCTTCTCCGTTTGGTTCAGGAGAAAGAAGAATGGAATTGAAAATTCACTTGATTTTTTTTTTTTCAAATTTGAGAAAAATCTCAGTATACATTGTAGCCAGGTCAATTTTTATCTCAAAAAATGATTTACCTTTCATCTTGTCATCTCAATTTCACTACTACCTGCATGCTTGCCTGTCAACATCCTTATTATTTTCTCTATGTTTATGTTTGTGATCCTGTTCCTTAAGACAACCTTTCTCCTATAACCTGTTTGTATGCTAGTCAAAGTGCATAGAAGAAAAGAAAGAGGAAGCTGAATATGATTAAATGTAATATATAAATGCATAAAACTTTTACAGCAAAATAATAGGAGGATATCTTTACCATCTAGGCCCAGGCAAAGAGTTCCCAGAATTTCCACATATAGTAAGATTGAAAAATTTAACTTAATCAAAATTCTAAAATTTTGCTTGGTAAAAGACCCTGCTTACAGAATGAAAAGACACATTACAGACTGGGAGAAAACATTTATAAATTATATACCCAATAACTAGCATCTAGGTATGAGGAGAACTCATAAAAATCCACATTAAAAACCAAATTAACAAACTATATCATTAAAAATTACATAAAAGATATGAACTGACATTTCATCAAGATGGTATTTGGGTAGCAATTGAGTATCAGAAGTGATGTTTAATTGTTCAACAGAAATTAAAGCCAAAAAAATTACTACACTTATCAGATTGGGTAAAATGAAAGTTGGTGATGAAAATTAATGCTAGAATAATGCAGAGAAATTGGATCATTTATAAGATATTGGTGAAGGTATAAAACTGCATAGCACACTGGAGCACATGCTGGTTGTTTCTTAAAAGATGAAGCATTCCAAACTATAAACAAAAACCTGAGTATTCAACTACCACACTACCCAGCAATTGTAGTCCTAGACATTCATCCTAGAGAAATCACGTAGTAACCTGTTTATGCATGTTCATAGCATCTTAATTTGCAATAGCAAAAACCTGGAAACAGTCTTGGTATCCTTCAAGATTTAAGATTTAAGATTAAGGAAGATTTAAGCCAACTGTACTTACTACAGCCACTCCATGGAATCAGACTCAGCAATAAAAAGGAGCAAACTATTGATATATGGATTAACTTGGATATATTACTGGAGATTTTTGTTGCCAAAATACACTAATCTCCAATGACAACATGCTATATGATTCTACTTGTGTAACATTGACAAATGTTTTGTTTTAATTTGACAAAATTACACAAATGGAGAATAAATTAATGGTTAGATATAGAGGCAGGGGTAGGCACTAGGGAACAGACGTGATTATAAATGGCAATATCAGGGATTCTTGTGGTGATGTAAATTTTCTGTATCTTAACTGTGATTATGGAGACACAAACATACACTTGAAAAATTGTATAGAACTAAATATCCACACAGCACACACACATTCCCACAAAGTATAGATAAAACTGCGGAAAACTAAGTAAGATAAGTAGATTATATCCATATCAATGTTCTGTGATCTTGTACTACAGTTTTTAAAGATTCTTCAGTTGAGGGAAAATAGATTAGTGGTATGAAAGGTAGCTCTGTATCATTTATTTCTACCACACATCATTTATTCCTACAATTATCTCAAAAATATTTTGTGGCTTTAATTTAAAGAAGAAAGTGGTACCAAACTGTTCAATATTTTTTTATGGTGCCTTTATTTCTCCTGCACATACACATTCCTAATTGGCACTTCAGAATTTAGAAAGGTGAATTACCAAAGTCCCATAAGGTAGAGAGAGATGTAACATTTTCATTCAGAATCTTCATTCAGAAATTTCTAATACTAGCTACTGAGTTCTTAAAAGGTGAAGTGTATAGTCCCTGCGTCTACTCCACACAAGCTTCCTACCTTCCCCCACTCCACAGGCGTCTAGTATTCAGAAGTCTGAATTGGCACAGTGAGTTGTTTCCTGGGAGTGAACTAAATCTCTCAAATCAGTTCCCTGAAAATATGCCAAAGCAAATCATATCTTATTTCCAGAGTGGGAAATCCATCTCATTATTGACAGGCTCAGATTATCTTCAAGGAAAAAAAAAACATCGTGAAAGCAAATTAGACCTAAAGGAAACCATAAATATAAGCCATTTAAAATTAATTAAAATTCTGGATTAAAGAAAATTATTTCAAGTAACAAAAATTTGGCAACAATTCTTGTTCAAGGCTGGAGGATCAGTATTTGTACATGTTGGGGAATATAACAGTATTAAATCTCAAATAGCTAAAAGAAGTTCAAAATGGTGGAGGTTTAGTGTGTATTTAAAAATAATTGTGAGAAATGATGCTGTGCCATTCACTGGGGCCACTGCATGAACTGACTACGGAACTGACTCTTGATCCCAGAGAAAGTGGAGAAGTTTACAAGACTCTAAGCAGGGGATATCTGTCTTTTCAGAGGCACCTTATTGTCTATCAAGTACTTCTCTTTGCTTAAAAACTGTGTGTTCACCAATAAGAAGCTCTTCCATAGTGGTGTTAAAATAGGAAATAGTATGTGAATATATTTCAGGGGGTAACATAGCTAGTAAGGGAATTTGGATTTGAATGCCTCCACTATTTTAAATAACTTGGAAAATGTTTCTATGCTATACAGTTAGATGAAAATAAAGTTATTTATAACTTAGATATGGTCTATTTCAGTTCTAAATAAAACATTAATAAAACCATAACGTACATATTTACATATATGCATATATATTTATAAAATAATAGATTTACAAAGACACAGGGAAACATAATAAATTATCAATTTGTTAGCAGTGGTTCCATTAGGAAACTGGTAATCTGGGAGAAAATTTTTGTAAAGTCATATCAATTTTTTTGAGAAGCTAAAATATGTAAGTTTAACTTATGTAAATGATGAAAATACATTAACTGATACAAATGTTACACAGCAGCACTGTCCAAGAGTAGTGCAACTTAAGCCAGGCACTGTGGCACATGCCTATAATCTCAGTGGCTCGGGAGGCTGAAATAGGAGCACTCTGATTTCAAAGCCAGCCTCCGCAATAGCAAGGTGGTAAGCAACTCAGTGAGACTCTGTCTCTAAATAAAATACAAAATAGGGCTGGGGATGTGGCTCAGTGGTTGAGTGTCCCTGAGTTCAATCCTTGGTATACTCTCCCCACCAAAAAAATGGGATTTGTGGATTGGTGGTAACAATATTTCTTAGTTTACAAAACAACAAGCACAGGAAATTTTAAGGCTCTTCCTTGTTCTATTTTATTGTGACTTTAGCTTTCTAAAACCTGATCCATTTCATTGTCCAGCTCTATCATTTTTCAGTTAAGAAGCCTTAATATTATTTAATGCCTTTGATTACTACCAGTGTACATTAAGAATTATTATAACGTCTACATTTGAAGTAAAAATGAACAGGGTATTTTTAGAAACCAGCTTTTAAAAACGTGTAAGCATGACTTGGCAGAAAAAAAAGTAAAAAGATATTAATTCTGATTTTTAATTATGAAAAATCTGGACAACTCTAATTAAGGAGAGGGCAAAACTCACAAAATTTCTCCCAAATAAAAATTCATTAGTCAAAGCATGTATTACCCAATGTCTCATCCAAATAGCTGGATAGAGAGTTTTTGTTTGTTTAAGCTCCAACTTATCCATTGCGTAGCTGGGTAATTTTGAATATTTGCTATAAACATTCTTAGCTTTAGATTCTGGAGATATCTATCGAAGGAACACTTATTTAATATGGCACAAAAATTTAAACAAAGTAACAAATATGACAGTACTATGTAAACAATGTTGTAAACTCATTAGAATAATATTTTTAAAAATGAAATAAGGGGACTTCCACAGATATTACTTTTGTAAATTCTATGTTCAATGGTATGTCTGAATTTGGAGAATCTGAGACAAAAAAAATATTTTCAGAAATATATTCAGACTTTTTTTAAAAAATGTGAGTCATTGTAAACATATTTACAGGCACATGTGCATGGTTTTTACTAGGCTGGTTTTTAAGGATGCTGAGCTTAAAAGGCAGCTTTCCATATCACAGAAGCTTCTGCTGCAAACACAAAGCATAATGGTTAAGAATAGACAGATTCCAGCACTTGGTGCTTGCTCTTCAATAAAGAGTCATGAGACTAGACTAATTCATTCACTCGAATAAATCCCAGAAGTATTAAGGATTGCTGCACGCTTAAGAACACATTGTTATACCATTGTCACCGACGTTCCCTCCAAATTTACTTCATAATTATATTTGCTTCTTTGAGAATAGCATTATGCCTTTACCACCCTTGACTATTTTTGTTTCTCTCATTACTTCTTTCATTATTCCTAAAAAGTTATTCTTGAAATTTTATGATTTGCATTTGTGTGTTTGATCACTGAGGTATGTCAAGTTACTATCCATTTCAAGGCAAGGCAGCAATGATACTTTTTGCACTATTTTAATTTCCAGCTAATAAATGAACATCCCAATTTAAGAAATTTGATATACAAATATGCATTATGAAACCATTTGAGGATGATTATCACTTTGAAAAACAATTATCATTGAATAAAATATTTGCAACTGATTTCTCTTTCTCTCTTTGTTTTCTTTTTTACATAGCTTGTTTTCCAACTGAAGTTAATCTACTTTTATTTACAGAGAAATTTTCAGGAAAGCATTTATTACAAAGAGTGAGGTACATCCTTATAGCATACTTTCTGATAAATGGAGCTTCCAAAATATATACCTGTACTAAAGGAAGTATTGTGAATTTAACCTCAATTACATTAAACCTTAACCAAATTTTCAAGATATTCCACCACCCAACTCAAGCAAATAATAAAAATAATAAAAAAGAATTTTAAAAAAAATCAAAAGGCATTAATGTAAGAAATGTGACTTAAACACATGGAAGGTGATTTTAAATTTCTCTTCAATATTAGAGATATCTATGTATAGGAATATGAATAGAAATAGAAATCCTACATTGCTCAATTAGAAGTCCTAAAGAAATACTTCCCTTTGCTTGCAATCCCACTGTAGTTTTTGACTTTCTTAGTGTATCCTGTTTATCTTCATTAATGTTATATATGCCACCACATATTTAGAAGAGTATTTAGTTCTGGGACATCTGGTGCTATCAATATCCATCCAATACTTTGTGTTCTAAAAGCATCTGTCAGTGACGTCTGAGGACTGTAAAAATTATAATTTCTGGGACACTAAAAAACAAGGTGTTACCTGCTCCACAAAAATACCTCTATCATCATATTCACCTGTAGAGTGTCAGCACCCCAAACCATGATATAAATAAGCTATTGGAAAAATAATTTTTTCTGTATTTTATTATTGTTGGGATAGTCTGAAGGACAGAGGGAATTTGAAATTAAATTCTGATAAAATATGTATAATAATAATACATAGGATCTTTTCTTTAAAAACATCTATGCATGTGCACAGGCATGCGCGCGTGCGCACACACACACACACACACACCACACACACAGAAACAAAAGGAACCAATGAAAATATCCTAAATATTAAAATAAGCCTAAAATTCCTTTACTACTGAATGTTTGACATAGAAAGATTTTGGTATTTTATTAGCTGCTGGGTTTTCTTGGTATTCTAATAGTCTTGAAATAAAGGTGTGCTTGAAGGAACACATGCATTCATAGACCTGTGTTTCTTTAAACCTGTCCAGCCCCCTTCCTAAATCCCCAGGACCAAAGGAGATCAAAGTGTGTGCAGGAACTCAGTCATTTTGGCTTTTTTGAAAATTTATATTTAATACCTAATATTCAAGTCAATATCTGAGATCCCATATTGAATTATTTTTCAATCTTTTAATTTCTACAATGCAATTGGGCCTAAGTTTTGGGCAGCACATCTTTAATTTTGTGCATAACTCCTTCTTTATAAGAAGAGACACATTTGTGGTACTTACCAAACTCATTCTCTCTAAAGAATAGGATTTCAAAATTGGCAACAGTAATCTCTTTATGTGTATGTTTTTTTCTTGTTCTTTAATGTTCTGAGAGTTGGTACCATGAAGTGATTAAGTTCATGACCATGAAGTACACACAGCAGTTCCATCACTAACAGAATGACCTTACCTGTTTCCTCATCTATGAAATGGAGATGAGAACAGAAAGTACCTAAGGGAAGCACATAAATGTACATATACACATACATACATATGTGTATGTATGTGTATATATGAAATCTGTTTATATACATGCACATAGAACATAAGTTTATATATGCTCATAGAATATATATATGTAAAATACGCATAGAATAGTGGTTGGCATTGTTATTACTATTATTCCTCATTTTTGATGTACAGTAATCAGAAACTGAATTTCATAATACGCCATTTTTGCTTAATTATATGATTTCTGTCATCCACAGAGGAAATTTTTGAAGTAAAACAAACTCAACATTTTCCTTTTGATCTAAAATAAATGCTAAGTGTATGCAGTAAGGAAAATTTCCTCGGGGAATTATATAGAAACAAGTAATATAATGAAAACTTTAAGAAGTTGTCAGTACCATTTTATATCATGTCCAAACACTTTCCTTTTCATAGTCCAGAGAATGAATGTAACACAAGCTAAACTTTCTTGCAAACAACAGAAGAAATAAGAAATTAAAAAAGTCCCTACAGGGAAAACTATATATCATATCTATATTTACTGATAAGGTTAATAATTATTTCTGAGCAATAATATTTTTTAAAGCAATATATATCAGTCACCGAGGGAAAGAAGAGAAAACTACTAGGATTTTGTTTGAGTTAACAACAATATGGTGTGATTGAAAATATTAGAATTTTACTTTGTACAGAACTATACCATTAGCATGAATTCCTTTTCATCTCAAAATTGTAAGTATGCAATCATGTAGCTTTGTTTATGTGCTTAAATCATTCTAATTTATTATTTTTGCCACATTTTTGAAATTTGGTTATTCACAAAGGTTCATGTTTATACTGATAAGCGGTGAAACGTGAAACAGGTAAATCTTTTTGAATTGCAGATGTAAGTTTTATTATGAAAAAATCTCATTAAAATCATAAGTCATCAAAAATTATTGAGACAAACATTTACTTATGGAAGGGAGACACTGTGACAACCTAAAACTCAAATACACCTGGCTTTCATTTTAAGAAAGGGTTCAATATGACACCATGAGAAGAAGATTAGCTTGCTTTAATTGTGTACTATAATTATTTACACATTCTTAAGAAATAATTTGGGAATAATTGTGTTTTAAAACCAAACTGTAGGCCTGGATGAAAAGTCCTTGGTGAGGAATTATTTCTAGAGATTCCCCCCCACCCCAGGCCCAATATGAAAAGCTCTAATATTTCAGCTACATTTTTTTTGCATATAAAAATATCTATTATAGGAGTCAACTACCACATGAAAGAAATTGCATTTGTTTTAATTGAAAAAGGTAGCTAAAAATTTTCTGTGGGTATTGCAACAGTACAAGAATACAAGGTGCGTTTATTTATTAACAAAAACAATTGAAAAACAAATTGTGAAAGCAAAAGCAGGCTACAAAACAGAAGGGTTCTTGATTGCCTTTGCCTTGAAATAACAACATGTTACAAGTTAATATGCCACAGTTGATAAATGCTATAAAGTGTAAGTTAGCTTTTGCTAATTTTATTTTAAACATTTTCCCCCACCCAGAGCACTATGGGAAAAAAAAATATATATATATTATATGTGTATGGTAAACGTTTCCTCCTTCCAGTATCACAATCTTGTTGTCACATAATCTTCATGGGTGACTGTGTCTGTGAGGCTTAAATCATAGTCTATGCTCGAGTCCTCCTCCTTCGCATGCTTCTCTTTGGGGATTATAGGAACAGTGTCCTCCACCACCACCTTCTCTGACTTGAAAGAACACACTCTCTTGCCTACCTGTAAACCCAATGTGTCCGTGTTCCTTTCTCTATGGTCTACTAATACACACTGTTCACTGAGACCAGGAATGCTCAGGTCACCCCGTGTAGCTAATCCTCGGGATTCCAGTTGAATATTTCTCTCAAGTGGTCCTGCGGCCTGTTGGCGAGCAACTTCTTCTGAAACAGAGAAGATTTGGTTTGCATTTTGCTCAGCAGCGTTTTGTTTTGATCGTCTATGAAATAACCCGAAGTTTTTGATATCAGCCACAAAATTCACTTTTCTCTGCTTCTCCCTCAGTGGCTCCTGAACCACCAGGGCAGAGCCATTGCTTATGTTATGTCTTTCGGAGGCAATTGCTGCTGACCTCGGATGAATCAGAGTGGTTAAATCAAAAAGGCTGAAATTCTTTTTCTTGTCCTTGTTATTACCTTCATTATCACTCTTTTCGTCTGAGTCTGCTGAATTGGAAGATTCCTTCGTGGCATGTGCAGACTGTATTGAAGAAAGCTTGCTTCCTCTGAGTAATCCCAGAACTTCGAAGCGGAAACTAGAAATGTCTTGCTTTAGTTCCTAAACGAAATTTAAAATGGCACATTAGGTTGTGACTGGAACACTAGGAAACAGCACTTTCTAATTTCACATATACGTCTGAAAAGTTTCCATTCCTTTTTGAGAAATAGGATTCTGTTCTACTGTGGTTGTATTTAGAAGTCCCAGTTCTCTCCCTGGCATTTGGTGTCATTTTGATGTCTACTCATTTTCCTACTGGAGTTTTGTGATCACAAGGAAACTTTCTATGGATGATGTGAAAAGAACCCAGAGGAGTTGTGCTTTGCACTACTGTGTATCCCAGGATGTGGGTTTTCTTTGGGACTGTGGTGTCAAATACTCCCCCTCCAAATTGTTCATTTGCTGTTGAGTCTCCTTTACACTCTACCAGGGATGCATTTTTTAATCTTGCAGATTTTTCTTTCAAAGAATATTGGAAAGAAAAGAAAGTGGAGTCTACCCTTCCAAGAGTTGAGAGTGACTTCCAATGATTTAGTACCTTGGTAAGGACTTTATACCAACACCTGCATCAAGCCTGAAAGTCCTGTGACTTGCTTCATGTCATGCATTTCCTAGATTCATCCATTTCTCTTATCTTTTCAGGGAAACTGAATTCTCAGTCTTAACCCTATGGTGGCCTTCTTGCTCTCTTCCTTCCAACCTGTCTCCCAAAGCAATATAAAGCATTTAACTTCATAATTTGAGTGTTTTAGCTGTAAAGAACATTTTGGATTTTTGTTCATTTGCAATTGCTTTGCAATTTATTTATGTTCTTATCTAACTAGCTGATAATTTTTATTTTCTTTGTCAAAATATCTGCTTTCTCTGTAAAGATCTTCTTATTTTTTTCCCTTAGTTGTTTTTGTTTGTAATATCTTAATGATTCTTCCCAAATCTCTGACACTCAAGCAGAATAACATAATTAACACACAATTTTGTGCATACCCTATTTCCTATATTCTACTCAGTTCTTCTGACAGAATTAAGAAGAAGGGAAAACTCAAGTAGAAAAGCCAAGTTGTAACTTACAGTTAAACTCAAACCTTAAATTCCTTACAAAAATGTTGCAGAACACCCAAAGGATTTTGTTGTTAACATGTTGCTTATTAAATTTTTCAGATATAGAAAGCAGGATGAACTATCAAACACTAAAGCTCACTCAGTAGAACATTGCTGGGATCAATGAGTCAGAGCGTCAGAGCGCCACGAAGCTCTAGGATTTTCTCTGCCTCCAACTAAGTCCCCTTGACATTTTGGGTTAAGTATGTTTCAAAACAATTTATTTTGGGAAGAAATTTCATCACTTGCTGTTTTCTTTTTAAGCCATTCAATGGGATTTAATCTAAAAAGGAGAAGGCACACGAGACTTCTAGAAGCCATGGCTGAGTTTTCGACTCTGATTTGAAATGGGCTGTGTCTGATTCCATATTTTGCAGACTCTGCCTTTCATTAGGATGAAGATGAAAATGATTACCTTAAAGTTCTCTTCTGTCAGTCCTTCTTCAGTTTTAGCATCTCTAATCATGGCTGCGACATATCGCTTCACCAGGTTCCTCATAACTTCCTGAGGCATTTTAGAACCATAGTATTAGTATTAAATGCATAAATAGGATTTTTTTTTCCTGAGTCTATTCTGAACGGGGCGGTGGTTGTGGCTGTATTTTTTTAATGCCAATTTCACAATACAATCAAAGGATAACTTACTTGATATTGATGATGTCTTCTCAAGTTATCAGCAGCTCTCCTCTGAAAAGGAAAAGGACATTTCCATTTTGGTTATATTGGTAAATATATTGACCATTTTAAAAAGTAATTCACTGTGTTTTTTTTTTTTTAAATCAAGAATTTTTACTCTCCATTATCCCTCAAAGTGGGAGTTTTACTACACAATGGCTATAGAGTGCTTCACATGAATTTAAAAACTGGACCAAAATAATACAATACAAGAATATAATATGTAGAACATTTAAAACAGAATAAGTTAACAATGGTGGAAATGTGCCTCTAATATATGATCTAGAGTTAGCTAGTTGTAGTTGATACACACCGAAACCACTTGAAATGATGCTGAGACTGAGATGGGACATATCAAGTAAAAAGAGGGAAAGATTAAAAAGTTATTCATGACATACAGCATACAACAAGAAACCTGACAGGACAAAAGACTCCCCCCCCCCCTAAACTATTTCAATCATGCCAATTGAGATATTTTAGGTAGATGAGTGGATTTGATATAATACATAAATACATAAGAACTCTGTTCAAACATACCATTAATTTACTCATCATTAGCATGAGTCCCAATAATTTAGAAAAGAACAGAACGTACTTTGGGGGCTGGAGATGAGTTAGCACAAAAGAATGATTTTGTAGTACAAGATATATAGAGAGATGAGTAGTGACTGAATCATCATACTTCACTCAAATTTTATATTTGAAGTTTTCACAAGGGTTCTAAAGACATTGGGGGAAAAGCTATCTGTCATGATCCTATTTTATGTTTTTAGAATAAATAGTAGTATTAATTCATCATGGAAAAAACTGGACAATATAATCTAAAATAGAAATATTTCTGTAATAAAAATATTAATTTGATTAGTTGTGATGAGCAATTGAAATAACATATTTGGGTTTTAAATTAGACTTTTGATCTTGTTCCTTACTAAATATTTAATTACAAACTGACAAAATAAAATGTTGGAAAGAGTTGCATAGGTACCACTGTGAAATGCTATTTTAAACAATGAAACAGTTTGAAAGAAAGTAATTTTTTCCCTTCAGAGACAAAGGGGAAATAGGATGTTGACCATTAACCATAAGAAGGGATTTGTGTTTCATGATTAGGAACCAATGAGACAATGCTTAGCTTCTTAAAGGCAACTAATTATGTTAAAAATCATATAATTCTGAAATGAAATGCATTTTCAACATGATTAAGGCAATAATATAAAAGCTAGAAATTTGAAACAATACAAAATTAGAATATGTTAAAAAAAGAATAGAGAATGGGAATTTTATGACTGGGCCACCAGATGGAGGTGTCTGACTCTTGCTGAGACACAGCTCAGCTGAAATTCAAGACAAAAAGCACTGTAGAAGAAAACATTAGCCTTCCAGATCCCCCGAATGTGCTTAGAGTGAACGAAAAGATTAAGTGAGTTACACACCAATTTCTTTAACCCTCTCATTAAAATCATTATTACTAGTGTCTCCAAGATTTAAGTAGATAGAAACTCTTAAATCAATATAAAATGAATTTAGTTCACTTATTATATTTTGTGTCCTATATCATTCCACTATTCTGCAATAGAAACCCTTTAAAAATTCAATCAGAAATTTTCAGCAAAGTGCAGTTTGAAGTCATGACTGAACTTGAGATTTCTTTAGCACAAAACTGAACTCAAGGATAACAAAATTGAAGAATTATGGGTCACATAAAAATGATAATGACAAATTTTAGAATTAAAATAGGCACTGTCTTTCCTTCAGTAGAACTTTGCTCATATCCAAAGTTTAAAAAAAAAACTTTAATTTAAACATAAGAAGATTTAATATAGCAGTTTAAACAATAATTCTATATTTATTTTTCTTGCAAAAATTGCAAAAATATAAACAGTTTTCTAGAAAGAGAAAACAACATAGAAAAAGTTTGCCATGATAACTTTTAGGAGTTAATTTCCATAGCCCAGGCTTAAGGCTAAGTTAATACAGGTAATGACTTTAGCAATTTGGGTATTTTCTACATCTACATGGTGATGATAAGAAACTATTTTTGGTCTTATGAGATAATGTCAGCCAACTGAACTTCAAATCCTAGCTAGGAAAATAGGACTGAATGAATTAACCAACTCCTCCTCATCAAATTGGTGAACACTACACTATGCATATCATGTATTCCTTATCTTTTTAATCTCCTTTCTCTCCTTAGTACTATGTGTTTACCTGGGTCTGCTTTCTTACTTTCTGAGAGGTTGTGAGGTGTGATATTAGGAAAAAGGACTTAGGGACTTATTTGTGTCTGAAGCTGACTGGGCCTGAACTGAAAAGTTATCTCTGAGGTTGCAAGATGAAAATAAACTCAGTGGATAATTCCAATGACTAAATAAGAGAGTAAGGCATTTAGCACTAATGTGAGTTTCATCCTCTTTCTGCTCTCTTACTTTCCAACTGATAATCTTAATTGGAATATTTAAGAATATTGTAAAAATATTCTTAAATCACAAAACTGTACAGTCTGACAAATATCAGTATTATCTCTAAGGAAGTAAAATAATGTAGTTAAAATATAATTGTCTCTCTTTGTGAGATTTTCATGGCATTTCATGTTTATGGAAGCCTTTCCCTCAGTTAAATGGTTAGAAACCTTTGTCCTTGGCAGTAAAGAAGTTCAGAAGTAGAAAATTTGCATTTAAGTAATATAGTCAGTGGATTCTTGTACACTTGGCTAGATGTAACACAAATCTAGAAGAGAGACATCTTTTAGGGGGGCCTGAAAATATGGACATCTTTCCATGACCTCTGTGAGTTTTCCTTTGTTTTTATAGCATCTATCTTAGCTTGCAGAGCCAATTTAAGATATACTTAAATGATCACATGTTCACATGCAAGAAACCTGAGAGCAATAAAACACACTTAAATGGCTTAAATAAAACACATTTAAATCACTGGCAGTTTCTAACATGGAATGCCAAGAACAGGAATGACTGCAGATGAAGGCAGAATATAGCATTAAACATGGTGAGAAATGTGAGTGTTATTTGACCACAGGGAGGAAGAGGTGATATTTTGCTAAAGAAAGAATTAGATTTGGCAACAGCTTTCACAGGAATGGGGTTCTGAATTCGACACGAGGGAAGCATAGGTCTTTGATAGGTAGAGATACACAGGTGTCTGGAAAGTTGGAATGGGGTGAGCAAATATGCCAGAGCTAGAGAGACATGTTAAGACATGCTCTGCAGCTTCCAGAGGTAGGGGTGCAATGTTTTCTGCTATTTGGAATGTGTTTAGATGCTGTTTGGGAGTTAACATGCATATATATATATGTATGTATATGTATATGTATGTGTGTGTGTATATATATATATATATATATATATATATATATATATATATATAATGTAAAATCTTAGCTGGCAAAGAGAATTCATTGGTTAATAGAACCTGAGGCGCTTGATTAGTCAAGTGACATGTGATGAAAGCTGATCATCTGACAGTAGTATGAAGTGGGAGAGACGCTTTCTAGTTCTCCAAAGTGGCCATGAATCCTTGGCAGCCTTTGGCTCACTGCCGCATCACTCCAATCTCCACCTCTATCTTCAAAGGGCCTTCTCCTTGTGACTCTAGAGTTTCTCATTGCCCTGTTCTTTCAAGGACCTTTCCAGCATATCTTCAGTTCACCTTAACTGGTTACCTCTGTAATGATCCTATTTCCAAGTAAGGTCACATTCTGAGGTGGTGGGATTAACCTATCTTTTTACCAGGAATTAAGGTACAAAATTCGACCCATAACATACATATTCTTTCTTTCTTCCCCCGCCCCCTTAAGGCATAGACAGATTCTCATCTTTTGCATTCTTACCTAGCTATCCATGCACTCCTTTTGTTTTTTTTTAATTTGTTGATTTAGATATGCATGACTGTAGGTTGTATTTTGACATATTATATATACATAAGAAAAATGACAGAGATAAAAAAAGAAAGGAAGAGAGAGAGAAGACTCACTTTAAACACCACACTGATAGCAGTGGATCATGAATATGAATCCTTTTTATAACAGTAAAAAGTGAAATTTATTATGTAAATTTCATAATAAATGAAATTTACATAATAAATTTCAAAAACATTTCTTTGCCAGCTAAGATTTTACATTTATTTAGGAAAGGGAGAATGGGAGCAATCTCAAGAGAGAGAAGCCTTTGGGATGAAACAAAGAATATGAAAGAGAAAGGAAAACATGGGCTATCTCCAGAGGAAGAGACAGTCACATATGTACTCTAACAATAAACATAATTATTGAAAATTAATGATATAATTAAATACTATACCATAGGACTATTGTCAATGATATTTGGGATATTTGCAACATTTTGTTGGGTAAAGATCAGTGGAGTTTTAAAGAACCTTATTAAGGGAAACATTATATCATAATTATCACTGGAAAGACCGAAAACGGGAAAATTAACCAATTTGTATTCATAACAATAATTCAATAAGGGACATTTCATTAAAATATTTATGTAGGTAAAGGGTAATTAGTTTTGTTTCAAGCCATTGCCATGTTGAGAGTTTTGGGAGTTGCCTTTTGTAGCCTTTTTTAAAAATTGCATCCACTGTCAGTTGTGTGTTTAAGACAACGAAAGTCAACCACAATTCTTTCTGTAGCAGTGTGTCTAGGAAAAAATAATTTGGAAGAAGTGTCACCTGCTTTGTAAATTATATCAGAAGTCATTAGCCTGGGTACAGAATATTCCTTGTGAGAATGGCTTTTAAGACAGGTGCTGAGGGCATACCTGAGAGTCCTATTAGCATAAACCACAGATTACAGGTTCCTCCTGATTTGTTAGGACAAGACAATGGCATTTGGATCAGAACTAATGGTGAAGGAATAGATCAAGTAGTGAGAAGCCTCTATGGCTGGGAGGAATGCCCGGTTTCAATTCAAGTGTCAGGTTGCTTTAACACTGGGAGCATTTGCAGCTAGGAAAGAGAAGGCTCTGGAGAATCAGCTGTGACATTTTTTGACTTTTTAACTCCATTTCTCTCCAGGTCCACTGTGTGGGATGTCAGGTTCTCTGCACATAGCTAGTTCCCTGTGGTCAATTTTCAGTGTCATTTTCTCTCATTTCCACTCTGTTTTTTTCCTATCACTGATTTTCAGACCATGAATTATGCCTTTTAGTCTTTGCTTTGCTCAGTGAATTCCTTAAAGGATTCAGCCTGCTGTCTTCTTTTTCGTTAAAGAAGAATCAAAAGCAAAGGGCCATTTCAGGATGGGATCCCTTTTCCCAAACTTGCATTATCCTCCTTTAGAGACAGATCTACAGATTGTTCTTTATAAATACACTTTCTAAGCGTATAAAAAATAAACAATGCACAATGCCTGAATGTTGTATCATCAAACCAAATATTGAGAACCTCACTCTTGAAATACCAAGAATACCAAGCAATTAATTCTCATCCATCCCCATTTGGAAAAGAAAGTTAAATCAGAGGGCTCTGCTACAAATCTTACGGCAGTAACTCAGGGACACAGAGTTACACATGGATGACTACTGTCATATCTGTAAGATTTGTAGTTAGGCCTACTGAGAGTCCTGGAGACTAAGGAACTATATATTTTGACAAATTACCACTAACAATGAAGTCTGAGAGGCACATATTATTAGCATTCTTCCTTTAGGGATAGTAGGTGATGTGGATGCTTTCACAATTTCTTATTCCCTCACACCAACTTAATTGAGCACATTTCTGTGACATCCAGCTAAGTTGGAGTATCCCACCTCTATCCCAGGGCTGAATGATGATTAGTGACCCATTACAATGTCTCATGTTCTTCTTACTATGCACTTGAGAAAAAATCAGAAAGTAGAAAACATAAAACTGAGGAATTTAAAAATAATTTTCTTAAGATTTTATCTAAAGGCCTAGTATGGTTTTGGTTTAGCACGTTGACCTATTAAGTTAAGCATTCCATTTAGAACTCTGGTCTGTGGCATTAAAGAATGTTTTGTATTAATTAAATGCTTTGGGGAAGTATCACATTAGCATCTTTGTACATTAATTAAATGGATCTGGACCTTTTGAGCAACAAGCACAAAGCTTAAAAATTGGTTTTGAGCTTAAAAATTTGAGATAGATCCTAATGCATTCTTTAATAGGAATTTTAATTAAAGTTTCAAGCTGGAAGTGCTTGTTAGAATGGAGATTCTGAATGATTTTAGTTTGAGAATTAGTGTTTTAGTACTATGAAGAGTTTTAAGCAGAAAATTGATAAGAGGTAGTACGAAAAATCAGAAGTTAGAAAGTGTTTTTTATTTGGTTATTGTACTCTCACTAGTCTGCCCCTTTGGTAGATTTTCATGATTGACCAGAAACAAGCTATATTGCTATGCAATTGTTTCCTTTCATAGATGTTTTTCTCAGTAATAAAGCATTTCTGCTTCACTTATGCTTTCCTGCATAAAGCACTTGAGTGAACAATTACTGGGAACTGCTGATCACCCTAAGGAAGTTCAAAGCCATACATGCATATAACATACATTAAAGTTATATATATGTTTAACTTTTATATGTGTTTATATATATAAATGTTTAAGTTTTCAGGGCTTGTTGCATCAGTGTTACAGGAAACCATAAATAATTGCAACATAGGATCACCAATAATGGGCTTCTGGAGAGTGGCCAAGGCAGTAACCCTGAAAATCTCTAGTTTCAAGCTCTTCTTGGGAACTTAAATGCAATGACCAGCAGTGTGACATTCAGGCAGCTGGTAGGTGACAAGCATTAGTAAGTGAACCACAAATGGGAAGGTTACAGAAAATGCCTTGGAAGAATGTAATAACCTCCAGTTGAACTTCAATTTTCTCTTTCAAAAATGTGGCATCGATATAAGGACATTGTGGGGTGAAAGAGTGCAGAAAGCAAGCCAGCCTGCTAGCCCAAGGCTTTGGAATATAGGAATATAAGAAGTAGCTGAACACAATGAGAGGATCTGCAGAAGCTGTTGAGAAAAATTACAACAAGGAAAGTTCAGTTGCATGTTCATTAGGCATTTTAGGGAAACAAGAGAGGGCAATGAACTGGGGGCCAGGGTTTCTCCCCAGGTCTGTCCCTATAGAACCCCCTAAAAACCATGTAAAAAAGTTCTCCATTAAACAAAATAATGGAACTAAATGATATCTAAGTTCCCTTTGGAGTGTAATGTTTTAAGCCATACTGTGGTTTTACAAAATGACTGTCTTTGGTATATCTGTGTCATCTTTAATTAAATAGTATGTGTGTCTGTTTGCCTTCATATGTCTACACAACAAACTATCAAGAGGATTAATGGAATTTAAATGAATTTAGAGCAGAATAAATTACTTTTTGACATTATTTTCCCATTTAACTCCTATATTAGTATTATAACCTTATTATATTTATTTTATTTTTGTAAGCAGTACCTTAATTACAAAGGATGCATAATATTTATTTTTATATAAATAATAAATAGGTAAAACTCAACAAAGTGTATATAAACAAAAATATTATGTCCTCTTCCTGAAAATGAGGTCCAGAGAAAAGTAAATTTAAACAATATTGGGTTTGATGAGGATGATACTCATCCTAGGCCCCAGCCTGGAGGAAAAGAGGCAGGATTGAGGCTGGGAAGAGAAGGAAAGGGAAACATGATTCAGAACATTTATTTGGTTTGGCATAAATTTCCAAGGCATCAAAACATCCAATGTTAAAGGTTAGTAAAATGTACATGGCAAAGGAAGAAAGGAATGGTTTGCAGTCATAATTAACTTTGAATTATCTTGTTGTGCCTTAGATCAGAGCAAAAGAATCAAAGTTGGAAATACAGAATCAAAAAAAGAAATTTGTGTTTCAAGAACAGTACTATATAGAAAAGAAAGCTCTTTAATTTATGCCACTTATTCTCTCCCTCTGAAAAGTGTGAATCATTCCTTTAATAGAAAGGGCAGTTGAACTGAAGGCTCCTCTTTGCATCTAAGAAATGATGGCAACATGTTCCTAAGAACCAACCAATCAACAATAAGAGGCTTGGGGGATGGTTGGAAGGCAGTTTCTGAAATGGCTCTCCATTCGTTCTGTAGGCAGGACAGATGGATCTCCTAAAGCATTAAAGGAGGGCCTTGTGTGTATGTGTGTGTGTGTGTGTGTGTGTGTGTGTGATTTTTACTTGGGATTGAACCCAGGAGTAATTTACCACTGAGCTGTATTTACAGTCCTTTTTTTAATTTTTTATACTTGAGACAGGGTATCAAAGTTGTCCAGGCTATGCCCCAACTAGTGATTGTTCTGCCTCAGCCTCCCTCCCTAGTAGACGGGATTATAGGTGTGTGCCACCATGCCTGGCTAGGACCTGGTATTCTGTTACAAGTTTCTTAAAACCTAAATTTCCCTTTATTGTTACATCAAACTATAATATGAAAGAGAAATTTCTTTGTTGACTCAGCTTTATTAATTTTAAAATCCAAATGCTCTTGCTAAAGGTAATATATTTAGACAGCATCGAGGGGCTGGGGTTGTGGCTAGTGCTTGCCTAGCACATATGAGGCCCTGGGTTTGATCCTTAGCATGGTATAAAGATAAATAAATAAAATAAAAGTATTGTATCCATCTACAACTACAAAAATATTTTTTTTAAAAAGGCAGCATTGATCACTAATAAGTTTTCAGGAATTGATTATAAAAATACTTCTGAATTTAAGAATAAGTTAGGAAAAGGACAAGTAGAATTTGATCTGGAAAGGAGAATATGCTTGAGATTGGTTTCCCTGAAACCTTTTGATTATTGATTATTAAACCTTTTGATTATTGATATTGATTATTTCCCACATTCTTCTCATAGCACGTTGTGTGTGGCTATATCAAAATGTTAAATACATCATATGCTGTACCTTATACCAATATGTCTTCACTTCTGCATCTCCCACGTTAGAACTGACATTCTCAGGATGGAAGCAATGTCTTTGTGCTTCCTTCCACTCTCTAATTTCTATCCCAGTTACATACCATAATTGACTATTAAACCTAATAAAGCTTATTCTGTCTAATACTTTTATTCTACAACTATTTTTAAATAATCTAACTTATTTTAACAGACAAACATTTGGAGCAAAGTAAAATCACTCCTTTCTCAGTCAGTAATAAAACCCATAAATGAGTATGAGATTTATAGCCTAAATCTTCATAATATCTGACTTTGGTTTCTCATATCAAATATGTTTACCTAATTTTATACGATAAATGTGTAACAGTTTATAAGAGAACACACAACTGTGTCTAAAAGTTCATCTTTTTTTGAAATACTGACTTGCCAACCCCTCTCTTTATAATTAGAATTGTTACTGAGATGACGGGCAAATGCATGCCACTTTCAGCAGGAGAAAGCCCCATTTGGAGTTAATAACAATGCCTGACGAGTGGTAACTAAAGAATGAGGAGAATAGTTTAGAGCATGACTAGTCGCCATCAGTTATGTGAAAGAAAACTGAAATCAAATTGAGATTTTTAAAAATTTTTGACTAAATATCTAATATTACTTGGTGATTCTAATATAAAGGCATTGCAAAATATTTCCAAAGCAATTTCTCTGAGATGATAAAATTAACTAATGAATATTTTCATGCTTTTCCCCAAAAATGGTATTGTAAGAATTTTGAATATTAGGAAACAAAGTGAGAAAGGAATGGAGAATTACTTGCCCCATGTCAATGGATTAACTGGAACAAACACATAGTCTATGTATTTTCTACTGAAATTGTTTCAATTCTTGCTTTCCAATATGAAAGAAATTTCCAAAGGAAATATAATCTGCCAGCATTGATAAAACATGGCTCTGAGCAGTCTTCATTGATTTTTTTAAAAAAATATAGCATCTTGGCATCTAATATGATAAGGAGTAGAAGCAACATGATAAACATTTTGATATCACAGCTGGCAGTTGGCATAGCATTTTTAAGTGATCATATGCATTCAATCATTTCATTGGGCATTTTATCAAGAGTATTTTATTCTCTGTGTGGAACTTTATATTAGACACTAGATTTCATAACTGATGGAACCTTATATGAAGTAACCAAAACTGGTATCTTTACTCTTGGAGCTTATAATTCAGAGGGAGAAATAAAATGATAAAGCAAAGCCACAAATAACCTGCTGTCATAATTTTGAAAAGAGCTAGAAACCAAGATACTAGGAGATAATGTGCTGGTTTTTCAGGCTTTGCCTAATAGCATTGAGGACTCCTATGTGAAGGAACTGGATCCTACTCAAATAGCAAAATCTGCCTTAGATGTAGGAAATGAACTTGTGAAAAAGTCCTACTTACTCAGTGTCTTAGATATAGTACACATGCAATTAATGTTTGTGACATGCAATCATTCAGAACAAAAAGGCAACAAGAACTGACAATATTCAATGAAGAATACAACTGTACTCAAATACACAGTTAAAAAAAAAAGTAATACTAACATGCTGTGTTCTTACCCCTATTGTTCCAAAACTTTCTGGCTTTCTTCTCATCTTTTTCTTGCATAGGTGTGTCCATATCCATTTGATCAGGTACCAGAGGGATTTGGGGCTTGGGATGACATTGAAAGGAGTAGGCAGAGTTCCTCCTTCTTCAAAGTAACTCATCCAAAGCTTTGTTCTAGCAAATTTCCATTCTATATCTGCATGGTCCTGAACAGGAGAACATGACAACTGCTAACAGTTCTCTTCATTAATAAAGTGGGAGAATCTGGCTTTGAGTGGTTCTTAGAACATTAATTAAATAATTTAGAAAAACACTGCTAACTCCCAGAGACAGTAATCTAAACATCTCAGATGCTGGCTCATCCTGTAAGGAGTCATAGCTCTCATGTCTCTGTTCATCCTTCCTTCTTCAGTGAAACTGACATCTACAATAATGACATATTGAAGAGGCTGAGTGATGAGTTATGAACTTGAAGATGATTGTGCATCTCATATACTGTAGACTTACATTAGATTCTGGCCAGAAATAGTATGTTATGTCTTACCCAAGGCCTTGCACCTCTGCCTGGTGAAGGCCACCTTCTTAGCTGCTCATAGCTCAGCCTTTGGTGCTGCCAAGAAAGTTCTTACTGGGCATGCTCCCTTGTGAATAGCTCTTGTCCACTTTCAGGCAACAGACATCAACTCCCAGAGAAGTTCCTCTAACAGAGGTAGCATAGAGACTCTCTGACACAGCACTAAACCTATGAGCCTGACATTACCTCAGCCAAATGCCTGGCTAGTGGTTGCCCATAGCCAGATGTTGTCTCCCTCTCATTTTTTTTTTAGTACTCACTCCACTTGATTAACCTCCCAAGAATACTCTGGAACATTTGTGGCAATTAGATATAGGGCAACCAGTCTCTTCCTAAATTAACCATAATCTGATTAAAGCAGAGAATCTGGGAAGTAGGAGGTGGTAGAAACCAGGCATAAATGCATTCAAGAATTCAAAATAGCTCATTGTAACAAATTAATCTTGTAAAACAGAACTCAGTTTTAGAATAGATGAATAGTCTTAGACTATGTATGCTTCATTCTAATATGTCTACATTGCTGTGTGCTGATGAATGCATAGTATGTATGTCCACTCTGCACAGTGGGGGTTTTACTCCAGGCAATGGATAGCTTGGTCTATGACACTAATCACCATACCTCGAAGATGGGAGGCCTTCATGTTATTGAGCGGTAGATTGCACAGATCAGTTAGTTGACAGAAATATAGAAGCTGTATTTCCCCTTACCCCCTTACCCCTTTTGTCTCTTGCTTTATTTCTTCCTTCCCCCTTTCTTTGGAACACACTTACAGATTCTGCCTGAAGAGATGTGTATTTTTTTGCTGCAGTTACAGAGAGGGAGATACAACAGAACTGGCTCAGGGGAACAAAAGACAGTCACTTAGATAACATGTCAGCTAGGAGTAAGTAGCTCCTTGGATTCATTGGTGCTCATGGAATTAAGTTTGTCCTGACATCATTATGTTCTCTTATCGCTACCATTAGCAATCCTTCATGGTTTGGGATTCTGAGAGAGTCTCTAACTTGGTCTATAGTGTTTGGAAAATCTGAGCTGAAAAGTTCTAAGCTGGTGATGACTAAACCCACCTTCTCCTACTCACTTTCAATTCTGACTCAACCTTAAAACTCTCCTGGGAATCCTGCCCTGACTTCCATCACTCTTCAGCAGCCTCCTATTTCCAACCCAAGTCAAGATCCTTTCTTCTGCATTTTCCTAGCATTCTCAAATTTCTCTTTTCTATATTGAAACTGTTGATTTTTTTTTGTTCCATCTGCATCATTAATGTTTTCTTGAGAGAAGAGAATTTTAAAATTCTTCATGTGCCAAAATCAAGCACATGTAGGCTCATTCTTGGTGCCCAATAAATATGTGATTGACAAAAAAGTTCATGAATGGGAAGAAGGCTTTCCTTGTGGCCTGCATGATTGCTTCTGCCTTGCCACTGTTAAAGTGTTCTTTCTTTACATGTTTTACCCTGTGGCCCTGAGATAGTGGTATTAGGACAAAAAGAGAAATTCTTCAGAGTACATTCTGCTATACTGGGACAGGTTAGTCAAATGCTTGATGCACCCTTGCCCCAAAGAGGTTTCACACACAGGATGTTGAGAGGTACACCTGTCTCAGGTTCTTGGGGTCTGCTCTCCTCACTATAACCTTTGCATTTGGGCTAAATAAAACTAGTTCTAAAAATAATTTTCATCTCTATAATAAAGTTATCTAGAAAAATATGCTCCACAAAGAAGCAATAAGAAAATGTCATACTACTCTTGGATAGTGTTCTCTACTTGATGAAATTGGGATATTTAATGTTTTAACAGGATTAAACTTTTGGCAGCTTCTCTGTATCTAGCTTGATAATTAGATGTTTTCTAATTTGTTTTTGTTGTTGTACTGGGAAATAGAATCTACATTTCGAAAATGTATTGACTGGAGGAAAACAGAACTTAACAAAATATATGGAGACTATTGACAAAATTTTCAGATTGTAAGATGTTTAAGAAAAGCTCTCTATATAATTTACACATTCATATATTTACCTCCAAATCCTTATGCATTCTTAATAATTAATTATTATATATTGTGAATCCTTTAGTTTATGAAACAGTAAATAAAAATAATGTTTCTGTTTTATGCATCATTTTAAAAAATCAGTATCAGGTGTCTTATAGGAAAAATTTGCTTCCATAAAGACAGTTTCAGTAAAATTTGGAGTGATGCTTGACAAAAAAAAAATCATGACACTTCAAAGCTTTAACCATAGATTCAAAGATACAATGTAATTACAGTTATTTATGGGAATAATGGACAACCTATAATTATGCTTATAAATGCTACTTCTCTAAGGTATAAATATGAAAGATTTCAGAAATATATTTCATTCCTGTATGAGTTTGTTTTGTGACTGTAGCTATTCATCATAGACATAGATCACTAAGTTCAACTGGATAAAGGGCTTTATCCTTCTCATTCATTGAAGTGTTTCTAGTTTCTAGAACAGTACCTGGCCATAGATGTACTCAAAGAGAACTTGTTAAATCAATGAGTAAATAAATTAAACTAAGTTGTTTGGATTCCAGAGTTTCAAATAAACACATATTGCAGGTTTGCCAACAGATTTCAAGATTACAAGTAAATGGATAAAGATATTGCAAAACCCAATAGGCATTGTATAAACATGAGTTGTTTGTTGTTATAAGTCATTCCTCAACTACTATTCACTATAGTTAATGATTGCCTGAAATGTTAGATTTAGTCTATTTGTATAATCATGTATAATATGACAAAGCTATATAAATATATGACCACATGTTATATAACACTGCTCAGAAATTTGAAATTACAGTCATTCTTATCTGTCTTACCAATAGCCAATTACAAATTTTATTACTATAATAATTAGATGTAGTATAGCTAGGGAAAAACACATTTGTAGATAAAGTGAATTAAAATAAAGCCAGTCAACTTACAGCAATAAGTTGGTAAGAATTATTCATCATAGCTATTAACATGTTGAGAAGGACAACCAGAGAGATGACATTGTATGTCCCAAACATGGTGGCACCAACAAACTCAGTAAATTCATGCTGTGCTTTGACATTGGTCACATATAAATTGATGAGCCCAAATATTGACCAAAACAAGGACTGAAGTGTCTCAAATAACCTGGAATAAAGATAAAATAACATCAAAGCTATATTAAATCATTAAAGAATAAGGTATAGCAACAGAATTTGGTACTATTATATATATTTGGTTAATTTAAAATACATATCTATAGCAAAACAATTTTTAAGACAATTTTAAAAACTTACTAAAAGTAAAGAAAATTATTTAAACCAAGTTAGTACAAAATTAACTAACTTAATTTTCCTACTGTGTTGAAAGCTATATTTAATTTCCTAAGGCATTGGGGTGTAGAAAAGAACCATATACTGTTTTTGCATGAAAACTGGAAGAAGAATGGCTTTTATTTGCATAAATGGTTGGAGGGGGAACCAAAAGAAGAAAATTTTGTGACATATGGAAATTATACAACATTTACATTTTAATATTCATAAGTAAAATTTTATGAAATATAATCACTCTCATTCCTTTATGTATTGTCTATGGTTTATTTTGTGGTAACCAAAATGGCAGAAGTAGATAGTTGCATCAGAGAAAATATGGCTCACAAAGCCTAAAATATTTATTATCTAGAAAATTTATGAAATATCTATTGTCATATAAAGTTTGTCAACCCTTGTCCTAGGCCACTGAGGAATAGTGAACAAATGATCTATTTTTAAAGCTTAGGCTTTCAAAAAAAAGTCAGTGTTTTTTTTTTTTTTTAAACCTGAATTTGCTCTTCATTGTAGGAGAATGAAAAACACTATTCTTTAACAATGAAGGTTTACAATTAAAACTGTATTCACATAAAATGGTGAAGAGTCTCAGAATGCTTAGATAACAAAATTTGGTTTGATTTTTTTTTTTTTTTTGTAATTTAAGTCCCATTTTATTTAATACAGTCAATGAATAAACTCTGGTGATTTTATTGAGAGTAAATCTTTCTTAACTTAGTTTGAAAAATGGAATAATTTGAGGAATATCTGAACGCAAATGGATAATTGTTCTTTCAATGAGATTATTATGGTACATTAACATACTCTAACAAAAAGATAGCAGTGCTTTAATACTCTTTGGAAATGACTTTCAATAGACTATTTTAAAATTATATTGTGAAAACAAAACCAGAAACCTTCTTATACCAGGCCCGGTGACAGAGGAGAGAAGATTTCAGCCTTAAGGAGTTTAGTATTAGATGGGCATCACATCCTGGGACCAAGCCAATCCTGTGTTCTGGTGGCTCCTAGCCAAGGGTATAGTTCCATGTATACTCTTTCATGCCATAGTAGTCTTTATGTGAGTCTCTGGAGCTTCTCACCTAAGGCTTCAGGGATTAGATCAGCCATGGTCAAGAGACCCAAAGAAGGACAATTTACCTGAAGCCAGTGGCTTACAGATGGAGCTCAGGTGAAAATGATCAGATTTCCTCTCCAGGAAAGTTTATCTTAGAAATATCAAGATAATGAGGTAGTTGACGAAAAAGTGGCTGAGATGACAACATTTATGATGAAGTCAGAGATATTGGAATGAAAAGATGCTGAAAGTTCCAGACAGTACAAATAAAGAGGTAGAGACTTGAGGATGAATAAAGTGAGCAATAATTAAACACTGAAGTGGAGACATGTGGAGTAGGTGAATCACGTTACACTGATACATAGTGTAAAAATTCCTTAGCCTGGCTCCCTGTCAACTCCTTCTCTTCCTGAAGCTGGTAGGTCTTTCTCCAACTTCTTCCCTTGCTAAATCAACCCTTTCTCAGAAGAGCAAAAGGCTATAATTCTGTGCATGATTTTTATGACAAAATGCCTCTTACTTGAAATAAGCCATAAATATCTGGTCCATTGTAAGTAAGAGAATCTAACAAAATATGTCTGAATTGGCATTTAGGAATGTTTTCCCCCTAAATTTATTATTTTTTTTAAAAAGTAATCAATTTTACATTTTAATTGAGCAATTAATTTAGGACATGATACTAAATTTCTAAAACTTATTTATTTGTTCTTTTGTTGCATTTTTATTTTAGTTATATTAATATTGGGATTTATTTTGACATAATTGTAAAATCATGGAATATAACTTGAAACTTAATTTTTCTAGAGCTGTTAAATGATATAACAGATTATTATAAAGTAACAAATGATCAATTTTAGTCCTACCAAGGAATGTTGTACCCTGTTTGAAGGAGATAATAATAAATTGTTTAAAGAGAACCCAGATATCACTTTAATAATATTGAGGAGAGTTAAATCTAATACATTGACCTATACAAAGTCCACTCAAATTTATTCTTTGAAATTTCCTGAGAAAAAGTAAATTTGTCACAAACTCATAAGTTCTTTATATTTATTAACCTTCAGGTATCCTTTGGAGTGAATATGAAATAACTATAATCATTCCAAATAGTATGTATTTTAACTATGAATATAAAAAACATAATTCAACTGCAGGAATAGCAGTTTAAGGAAAGTTACAAGTTAAACGGCAAAAATTATGTAATAAATTATATTAAGTGTTTATACATAAATTCATAATATTTGTTTTTTCAACTTTTCCAAGCAGGACAATGATTCGGAATAAAATGGGTTCATATGGTTTAATAGTACTTATTTCCTTCTGTCTAAATAAGAACTACTAGTTCTTAGAGATCATTAGTAACCCCTTTTATAAAATTTGTATTACAACTAGAACTTAAAAATGGGAAATTCAAAGTAAAATTATATTTTGTTATTAACTATCAATTTTATTCTTTCTTTTTATTTTCCTTCTTTCAGTATAATGAATCTCTGGTGAGATTTATTGAATAGTTTCACCTCAGACAAACATTTACTTTTCAGATGAATTTAAGACCCTGGCGTTAAGGTGTTTCTAAATGACTATTTCTTTTATTAGAGGAACTTAAAAAAATAAATCTAGATTAACATTTCAAAGCCATTACTTCCAGAGATGTTTTGATCATTAGTGATTCTCAAATCTATTGAGACCAACCTTGCCCATAAATTTAAGAGTCATTAGTTTCATCACATCTCAGAATGCCTTTATATGACTAATATTTTCCTTGTTCTGTGGGGCGAGAAGGACTGCAATTTCCCAAGACAGTGCCACAACTTAATTGACACAGCACAAAATCTGGTTGAACGCTAAATCGAAGACTAACTTTGTATGGGTTAAGACTCTGCTTTCCTAATACAAAATTTTATCTCTTGCCCTTTGAAGATATTTCTGAATTGCTACATTTCAACATTTGCTTGTTCCCTGGTTAAATATTTACAATAAGAGAAAGACTACAAGAAAAAAGGTAATGTATTCCACAGCCGAGATTTTCCTCTGTCCTGTGAGACTAAAATGATGAGCAAATATAAATTAATACAACACTCATCTGAATATTTTATCTTTATTTTCAACCAAAAAAATGTGATACAGAAACAAGTCAAGTGTGACCCCAATTGGCCAGTTCCAACTATTAGGACTTTGACTCCAACACAGTATTTTTCTTAATGTGTTAATATTTGTCACAAAATCTAGGACTTTCTTTTAGTAAGAAAGTCCCTTAGCAGGGACAATAAGCTTAAGTGTATATAGCATAATTTTAATGACTCAAAAGTTTGTGTTTTCATGACTTGTAGCTCTTCTCATGTTAATGAAAAAACTACCTGGAAGCATTAAAGGATGGGGAGGAAGGAGCCATTTGCTGGGGGGAACATGTACAGAGAGACACAGAAGATACAGATGATAGTCTATGTCCACTGGGGGCTCACAGCCAGTAGGAGATCAAGAAAGGCATCCTGGGAAAGGTCTATTTGATATAGAATTTGAACAAAAGAGTAAAATTTTCCCAAGCTGGAGAGCAATACAAGAGCATTTCTGGGATGAGGAAAGAATATGATGTACTGGGGGATTTATAAACTGGCAAAATTGAAGAGTAAGGTGTTATTTGGGAATTAAGAAAGTTGAGGCAAGAAAAGGAAATATGGAGCATATCACTGAAGGACCTACTATGTCACCCTAAGGGATGTGGCTTCATGTAGTATGAAACGAGAAACCATACTGATACCCTGCATAGGGGAGCCTCTGGTATGGGTTTAGAAAGGTCATTCAAGAAGCAGGATGGAAGACATAGGAGAAAAGGCAGAACCCAGAGGAAGGGGGACTTGGACTTGGTCATGAGCTTTAGTGCCAAGACACTAAAGAGCAGAATAATCATTTAATAACTGACTACCTGTGGAAGGGATAGAGGAAGAAAAGATCTAATATAAAACACAAATTTTCATTTCAGTTTCTTGATGGAATGTGGTAACACTGACTAAGAAAGGCAGTTGGAGAGAAATTTGGGAGAGACTGGTGAGTTCTTTCAGCTGATGTTTAGTTTTCTTCAGGAGACATGTATGGCAAGGTGGACACAGACAGTCAAAAACACCGTACGGCATGGAAACAGGAATTTGTGCTGATCACATGAATATGGAAGCCACCTGTTAGACTCATTGCGCCAAATCCATAAGCATAGATAAGTTTTCAAAGGGACACTCTTAGGAGTATCTGAGGTTAATGTCCTAAGGAAGACTACTATTTGAAGACAATGATTGAAATATAGTTTTGGAGCAAAATGAAAAAAAAAATAGAAAAGTGAAATGTAAAGTGGAAAATTGTTAATATAAAAGTAAAAAAAGGACAAGATTTCAAATAAATGGAAATGCTAAATAGGGGCAAATTAAGGAGACTCACTGAGATTGATGTCTACCAGCAATGGTGACAAGAAGACCTTAGAAGATATGCTCTAGAATGGTTTTAGAGGAGTAAAAAAGACAGAAGCCAAATTGCAATTGGAAAGTGAGAGGGAGAAAAGAAGGTATATTCTTAGGGTACCTTGGATGACATGTGGGAGAGAGACAGGAGTTACAGCTAATGCGAAATACAGTGTTCAAAGTTCCAGCATATGTTTATACCCTGACTGGAAGGGGTAGGAACCTTATGAAATAAATGAAAGATAATACCCTCCAACCAATGATAACGAAAAGAAGAAGTGTGGCTACCATTTTCTATGACATTACATGACACTGTAAATGATGTTTTAGGTTATTGACATGAATTATGTTTTTTAAACCTTATATAGAATAAGATTTCCAAAATTGTGTCTAGTACAAAAACAGCCTGAATTTAATGGTAGATACGAAATTATAAAAGGAAAATTGAAGATCAGCAAAAGTATAGAAACAAGATGCACAGCAGAAACCTTGAGGGTATCACTATGATTGACATCAGTTGTGCTGAAAAATGTCATCAAAGGTCAGGAAACTTAGGCCTAGTGAATTCTGTTAATAATACAGGGAGTTTTAAATATAAATATGTACATACACATACACACGCATATATATAAGTTCATGAATATCTTTGAGAAAAAATAAATTGTTGCTTGGGATGTTATGTTCCATTATCTAAAAAAATAATTTAGATAAAACACTTGATTTATTTGAGGTGAATGATTTGGGCATATAATATTTGAGATATACAATTTACCTGTTATTGTTCATGATAATGGAAGAAACCATTGGTATAGGTAAACTAAAATTATATATAAACTAAACATCCAACAAATTTATTTTTGTATTACAATTTATATTAAATATTTGCATCAGCTTTGTCTAGCCACAACCTTCTTGTATTGATATTATAAATAGTTTGTAATGTGGAGTTATTTACCAAGAAACCAATAATAAGAGCAAGGGGCTTCCTGGGATTTTAGGGTATTATACATCAGAACAGTGCTAGATTTATCATTGTTGTTTGCAGAGGGGGCAAGTAGTTGAGCAGGACTTACTCTTGAAACTAGATCATTTCTCTGAAGTAAAGAGAACTGGGCAGGTAAAACAGTTGTAGGTGTTGGGTGGGAGCTCCTTCTGGTAGAAAAATCAGGTAACCAAAAGGATATGACAACAGATATACATGGGGAGGTCTTGGAAAATAGTTTTGGTTGAGGTACGCAGAACAAAGTAACAAAGAGTTGTGAAAGACGGAACATGCAAAAGTGCTTTCCATGAGAAATCCAGGAGACCAGCCAAATGTATATCCAGAAAGGTTAGAGGTATAATTCTCATTGATGAAGACAGAGGTGGATGGAATCTGACCAATGTAAACCTCTAGTCTTAGTTGTCCTGGACAAATTAGCAAATCAAGGTCCACAAATGAAGGAAGAAAGGTAAGTTCAAACTTGGAAACCAAGATGCCATCCAGGGTTATAAGGAACATCATCCCTCAGGTAACCAAAAGAATACCTGAACAGTCAAAAAAGAGCACGAAAAAGGTGACGACAGTGCTAAATGAGCTGGCTGGGAGGAACTGCTGCTTAAGAGCAGAAGCATCAAGTCAGGGGACAAAGGATGAAGGGACAAGAGGAAGCCTGGATGATTTTGTGCTTTCTTTATGATTCCTGGTTTGCATCAAATCTATTTCTGAAAGGGGCTGAAGTAGCTAAGGCTGAGATTAAAATTTTATGTGCACATAAAACAGATGTTTGTTAATTAAAATGGAGTTTTAAATATCAGGATCAAAAATGAAACAGATGTGGGATTAAACCAATGAGAGCATTTTAGCTATAAGTGGTTTAGTTGATGTGAAACCATTGATTTCCTCCCAACCGAGAAACTGCTTTCTTCTCTTACAGTAGATAAAGTTATATCATGGCCCATGAATAAGGTCATACTTTTAAGTCATGTTCGAAATACCCATGTTCGCAAGTGAATATCGTGTATTGGAAAAGCATCGAGCTTCTCAATCTGACAATTAACCATCTTTTTATCCAAGTGGGAAGGGAACAGCACAAAAAAGCAGAGGGGTACTCTGTGAAAGCTGTAGGGAGTCAATGTGCTCAGGGGCCTATGCTATCAGCAAACCTGATTGTGAAAATTGCAGGAGATTGACATGTGAATAATAATGATTAGGTTTATCTGGGTTTTCCACATTGCATTCGATGCTTGATCTTTTGTTTGGGAACTAGAAAACAAAAGGACTTCAGTACATGGGAAACATGAGGAAACATAAAAACTCTTGGATTTTCTATTATGATTGATTTTACATATATTCTACATTTAATGTACTTGCAATCTGTCAATAACATTCTTTAATTATCCCACATTTTAAAGCAGTATATATAACTTTCCTTTACATGAGGTCATTTAAAAGAAAAGATGATTTGCTAAATCTTAAAATAAATGTACCAGGTATTTTTTTTTAATTTTAATGTCAGAAGGATTCATTCCAGTTCAAAGCCATGTTAATTCTGTTTTCTGCTTTATGCATAATTTTCATTCTCCAATTTTTGCAACAATTTGTCATGGATTTTCCAATACTCTAGATTTGCTCCCATGTTACCAATGGAAACAGCTATCCAACTTACGTTGAAAATGCATTATTCTGCTTTTCACATCGTATGCCTTTGCAGCTTAATCCTTTGGTTTCTTCATAATAGAAGTACAATTGATTTAAGCCATTTGCAAATGCTAGCAGCACAAGGCAGTATATGAATAGAAACTTCAAAATGTCCAGGAGCATTCTTCCCAGAGATATTTGTAGAGGTCCCAGGTGAGAATTTGCAGTAAAAAGTGAGATCAGACGCAGGGAACTGAAGATGTTTGCAATAGCAAATAAAGCCTCAGCAACCAGAGTGGGATGCCACATGTCCCATGATTCTCGTGGGTTAAGAGCACTGTACTGGAGAAAACAGAGAAATACGGAGATGTAAAATAAACACATGCTTACGAATACATCAGATTCAGACCTGGGATGTTTTTTAGGTGACCCAGCACAAATGGCTTATTGTCTGGAAGCTGATGTCCTCTATGACCATCAACACAAAAATAACAGTTTATTAATTTATAAGTTTTAACCAAAGTGCCTTCTAAGTCTGTCCTTGTTATTTGTGATTATTGTCAATACGTTAATTTTAGCTGTCTTTGAATTTTCCCATGGAACTTTAAGAAAAGAAAAGAAAGAAGGTAGGGGAAATCAGATTTCGTATTGGAAAACAGCAATATCAAGATAGCAAAGCAAACTACATTATTTTTTTAAAAAGTTAACTTTTGTACAAAATAATCAATGACCTTACTTGTAATATTTGAAATAGCTGCCAATTCTAGAGGAATACATGTGGATGCAAATTATATATGAATGAATGACTGTAGTAGTCCTCTATTGCTTTGGAAACAGTAATGTCTAATAGGGGATAAATATCAGTGCTTTGTGCCTGAAATATCTTAAATGGAAATACAACCTAAGTTAAAATTCTATTGGTGGTTATTGAATTGCCATTTAAAAATATTTAATATATAGGAAATTCTGAACTTAGATTAGCTAATTAGATAAAATGTGTGATTTGAGGAAAATACATGCCAATTTAAAATTTATTTAATTTATTTTATTTTGGGGGGTATTAGGGGTTGAACTCGGGCACTCTACCACTGAGCCATATCCCCAGCCCTATTTTGTATTTAATTTAGAGACAGGGTCTCACTGAGTTGGTTATTGCCTTGCTTTTGCTGATGCTGATTTTGAACTCGCATTCCTCCTCTCTCAGCCTCCCCAGCTGCTGGGATAACAGGTGTGTGCCACTGGGCCCATCTTGCCAATTTAAAATTTGCCCAGAAAATTTTCTAAAAACATAAGGCAATTGATTAAAATGCCAGTTTTGAATGATTGTGGATATTAAACCATATAAAAAGCACAACAAAATTCATCCCCTGTATTATTGAGATAAAGGTGTATCCTTTAAAAGAGCCAAATATGCTTTTGAAATATTGAGATATGAAACTACAATTAAATTGGTATTAAAACTGAAAAATTAAATTCTCTTTTTCATAAACATCATTAAAACAGTATAAGAAGTTCTATTTCTCTGTAAGTTCCATCAGAATATTCTCATAATGAATCCACCTGAAAGATCTTGACATTTATTAATCAATTAATTCACCTTGAATCTAATAGATAGTATTTTTTTTTTAATTCTCCCTAGGCCAGAGGACACATCTCAAGATCTTGATGTTATTCAATTCTTGGGCTTTTGCTGGACTGACAATTTAAGACAATTAAGTTTGAACTAGAAGAAAATTATTTTCTACTTTTAAATCCTGATAAATGGTCTTGAATATCCCCATGCATGCCTTCGGCCTAAAATAGCTAATGATAGAGATGCAAAAAAAAAAAAAAAAAAAAACAGTTAAGATGTTCATCTTATAAATCGAACATATACTAGGGTGTGAGCTCAGGGTACCAAACACTACCTAATTCTTTCTACTTAGCTCCCCTCTAAATGATGTATGCTATCTTTTCATTCAAATACAGGGATTGATCACATTTTCCTTTCTTTCTTCACTTCTCTCTTGAAAGACATAAACATTTAAGTAGAGAACAATTCCCACTATGTCAATGGTTCATTCTGTTTTTTGTTAAACCTTTTAATATAGCTTAGGACTATATCTCAACAGAAACAAATGAAACAGGAAATATCCTTAAGGATGCATTCATTTTCTTTGAATTTCTCACAACATTTAATGCAATATGCTTCATACGCATTTTATCCCATCAAGTATTTATAGATCAGTGATGTGGACAGGTACAACTGATTATAATAAAAATTCTCTAAATATCAGCACAAAGCATCCTAGGAGAAGAGAAAGTGATTAAGGGGCTTAGGAAGCTAGGAATGGATACTGTATGTGTGTGTGTATATATATATATTTTTTTTTTTTCAAAATTTTCAGAATCGTTTAAATCCAGGGAAGATGTACCTTGCTCTAGATTTCACAATTTCACACCAGCTCAAGTCAGTCAGATGTATAATCCCTCATCACATTGTGATAGAGTTCAGCTCTTCTGTGGATCAACTGTGCATAGAGCCCTTCTTAGTGATTTATCTCAGCTGGGACTCAAAAAAATCATAAGAGGTAATCTTAATAAATATTAAGAAGCTAGATTTTACCCCAATATAATATTCCAAGTTGGATCCAGAATCTAGCACTTCTGATAAGTGCTGGGGAACAATGCCACATGAATATGTTCACATTATGCACAATCAAAGCTTTCTAAGCAAAACATGCCTGGTATGTGAGTTAAATGATGTTTGAATGGCAAACAACTTTTGAAAGTTAAAGACAAGAGAGACTTCCTGAGAGACTTAGAAATATCTCCTCTGGTGCCATCTGCTTACATTCTCAGGATAATAAATCTAGAGACCTTCATCTCCCCAAAAAGAATTTATTTACTTAAGAAAGTTAAGGTCTTTCTCTCTCCTTCTCTAGAGGAAAGATGGGCAGCTTGCTCAGCTGCATCATATAAATTCTGAGATTCATAATTACATATTTCCTCTCTGGTGGTACAAATCTCTGGTATGCACAGAGTGCATCTGGCTCTGTCCATTCCCCTGGGTGAGTGTGGTGGATGTGGGGAACTGATGATAAGATTACAACGTAAGCAAATAATTTGTCTGTCTTCTGATCCAGAAACTGTTAGGGATAAATAGAGATATAAATGTTGAGTGATTACTTCTTGATTTTGTTCTATTAAGTTTTGTTTTAAATTTGTCTCCTGTCATTCACATATACATTTTCTCAGGCTTTTAAATATAGTCTTTATTTTATGAAATTTTAAAAAATTCTTATAAACCATGATGTTCTTTGAATGTGTATGAAATAATTGTAATTCTTTATTCATTAAATTTATTTCTCCCCATTGGAGAATTAAAATATTAACTTGGAATATATAATTTTATTATCTAATTATTAATTTAATCATCTAATTACTTAATACTTAATTTAATTATTTGATTATTTAATTATTTAAATAATTATTTAATTATCTAAGAAGTTTTTGAAGTAAAATTTATACTCATTTTTCATATTTGCATCTTTGATTCTGTGCTTATTGGTGATTGTTGACAGGTTCCTCTATCTTAAATTGAACAGTTGAGTTTGCTTTTTATCTCATTCCACCAACTCTCCATGGGTGTTTTCCTTGATTTGATTTCAGATCTCCATCTCTTTCTTTTTTAGACAGGGTCTCCTCAGCCCAGGCTGGTCTTAAATTCATGGTCTCAAACTCCTGGCCTTAAATGATTCTCCTGACTCAGCCTCCATGGTAACTGAGATAGGATGTATGGGCCACCATGCTGGTTTCATGATTCAGCTTTTAGTTATGACCCCAACTTTACATCTCCAACTCTGACTGCTCACATATTTTATATTTTACTGCCTGGTCAACTTTTCTGCTCGTGTATGTATGTGTGTATATATATCAGAGGCATCTCAAACTCACAGACTATAGAAGGAACTTATTACCTTTTCTTCAAACATTCTGTTTTTATATCTGCTGATCTTAATTAATGAACAGGAGGAAATCACCCAGTTCAGAATTTCCTGCTCATACTCAAATCTGCCTTTCCAAAATCCCAGTATCTAAATACAAATCTTCTACGTATTCTTTTCTTCATTATATCCTCCTGACTTCTATCAGAATAACTGAGAGAGAGAAAGAACTGCTTGAATATTCCCAACTATTCTCCCGGCCTTAAACTTTATCTCTTCAATCCTCTATTTCCTCAAAAATGACCTCTGCAAGGAGAAAATCAGACCATATCATTAATATTCTTCAATGACTGCAATGTCTTCTGGATGACATTTTGACTTCTGAACAGGTCACAGAAAGCTTTGAAATGTGTTTTCTAACTTCCTTTTACAATTGACCTACCACTGTCCCCAATTAGGTTCCTAGTACCCCAGGTCAAAATTTTTGAGCTAGCAATTCTTCAAATGAGCCACATATTCTTATTGAAATGCCTCTCTATAAATGCTGGGACCTTTGCACAGAATGAATTTAAATTGTAACCATTTCAACTGCTCAGCTTTTATTCATTCAGCAGTTATACGCTGCATGCCTATTCTGTATCAAGCACTATCTTCAGAGTTTGCAGTGGTAACAAAGGAAGGTACAGCCATGGGTTTAGAATATATGAAGAAGACAGACATGAATCCAGTAATGCTAATCTTTCTTTTGAAAAGTGCTCTCTCACCAGAGATGAGTGGATGCTGGAATCATAATGGACACGAGCTGGCAGCCGTATGTTGTACAATAATCTTGAGGGACAAATTAAGAGCTGTTCAATTACCACTAGCTTTTCTAGAAACATCAATTTCTGTCTCCCTTTTCCTCTCAAGTATTTGTTTTTTCATTCTACTCCTAACATACTCTGACTTTGCCATATACCTTCCTTTCTATACAGATTCCTTTCTAAGAGAACTAACTGCTCCTTTTGTAGATCTATGTAATAGGATATGTCACCTGGAGTTATTGGTCAGTTTTTCCTGCAGGGAACTTCATCTAATGCATTCTCATATGCTTGACATCTAGTAGAGTGTTTTATGTTAGAAACTCCAAAAGCACTGTAGGCAGAAGAATCATAGATATACACCAAAGTGTGGTGTTTCCTTGTATAATTGAGAGTAGCTTGTTATACTTGGAACACAAAGGCTTTACGAACATAAGATGAGCTTGAGAGGTGGTAGAGCCAAGTCATGAAGACCTTGAATTGAATCACAATAGTGGACAATGAGTTCCTTGAATATGGGAAAATATGTTGGTTCATCTTCATGTTCTCTTATAATATCTAATGCATACTTACAAAAACCCAGCAATCAATCAAAATGGATAAAACTTACAGGGATATATTATAAAAAATATTTATGCTATCATTTGGATCTAGAATGTCTCCCAAAGGCCAATGTATTAAAAAACTAGTTTCCAGCCTGGTATTATTGGGAGGTGGTGGAGCCAGTAGAATGGGAGACCAGTAGGGAATTTCAGATCACTGAGAGGCATGCCCTTGAAGGAGATTGTGGTCTCTTCTTTCCTTTCACTTCCAGTCATAAAGAGTTTGCTCCTCCATACACTCCCTGCCATGATATATAACAGCACAATCAATAGACATGGACTGAAATCTCCAAAACTGTGAGCCAAAATAAACCTTTTCTCTTTACGAGCTGATTTCTCCTGGTATTTATTGTAGTAATAGAAAGCTGACTAACACATTTATGAGGACAAATAGAATTCATATATTAGTTTTAATGTAAATTTTCAAGGTGTAAACTGTTTATTTTCTATAGATAATTATGTAGTGAAAGGCAATCCGAAGTCAAAGGACTTTTTCTTCTAGTAGATAATTCTAGATTAAACAACTAGGGTTCAAATCTCTTCAGCTCTTTTCCATAGAACGAAAGAACATTTTAGAAAGCCCAATACTTCAAGGAGTAGCCTTGTTATATCACTCATGAGATGGGAAACAATAATATTTGTCCCTTTTTAATCTCTGAAAATAGGAAGAATCAATGAAATACACAGTTAGAAGTGTTTAAAAGAATGATGTTATTAAAAATCCATCCTGTTAAATGCTTTTATTCATAATTCTGATTTTTGAAAATATTTAAATTGCACAGTAAAAAGATATAGAAATTTACTCATTCTTTTCAAAGGATTGAATTAAATATTTAAGTGACAAGTTCTATATGGAAAATGGGCTGGGTATTATTTAGGAGTTAACCAGCCCTAATGAAGCTGAAGGAACATTGAAAATTGTGTCCCCAGGAATCAACAAACTCCTGATTAACTAACATTTCTATATAGTGAGAACAGGAAATGATTGAAAAATTTTCCTCTTGATAATTAGAAGTATATTTAATGAAAAAATTCATAATCCATGAGCTGTAAAATGCTAAAGAATCAAAGTATTAAAGGAAGCACCATAAAACATTGCATGTGAGGAGGAGAATGTCAAAGTCATATATTCCTATGCTGTGTCTTTGCACAATATGATGCTATTGTATTGAATATTCAAATTAAAAGCTACTACTGGATATTTACATTAGGTTCTCTCTTATGGCATTGAAGTTTATTGATTTAATCTTCACAACTATTCTATCGGGACTGATTAGTATTATTGTTTTACAGAAAAGAAATTTGAAGCCCAGATTAAATAACTTGCTCCAAAAAACATGAGTAAGAAGTGATATATGCTGTAGCCATGTCAACTATGGTTTCAGAATCCAAACTCAGCCATGGCCTTGGTTAGCAGGACTGTGCTGTAGTGTGGATCTTGAGGGTCCTCTAAAAGTCTATGTGTTAAAGACTTGGCCCCCAGTCTGTGGTGTTATTAAGAGATTGTGGAATCTTTAGGATGCAGGGCCTACTGAGAGGACTTGAGTCCTTGGAAACATATCCTTGAAAAGGACTGTGAGATACTCTACCATTCTCTTTCTCTTTTATTTCCCAGCCACAAGGGGAGTGGTTTTTCTCTCCTCTGAGTTTCTGTAATAATGTACTGATGCACCACAAGTCCAAGGCAACAGGAGAATTGATAATTTACTGAGACCTTCAAACTGTGAGCAAAAATAAACCTTTTCTCATCTTTATTTATTAATTTATCTCAGATGTTAGTTATAGTAATGGAAAGCTGACTAATATAGGATATTTTGTGTGCATTTTAGAATCCGCCCCTTCAAGTGGATGAATTGCAAAAGGTTAAATGCCACAGTCTGATTGTCCCCTTCTCCCCAATTCAAATGTTGCTTCCCTGGAGTATGATGATATTTTGAGATGGAACCTTTTAGATGTAATTAGTTTCAGATGAAGTCATAAAGGTGCGATGCTCATGGTGGGACTAGTGCCTTCTTAAGAGGTGACTTTAGATAACTTGCATGTTCTCTCTCTCTGTCTCTGTCTCTCTGTTTCTCTCTTCCTGTCATGTGAGAACACAAGGAGAAGTTGACTATTTATAAGCCAGGAAGAGAGCCCTCACCAGAAACCAGCTATGCTTGTACCTTCTCTCTCAGGCTTCAAGCCTCCTGAACTGTGGAAAATCAATTTCTGTTTTTTTGAACCACTCAGTCTATGACATTTATGATGACACCATGAACAGACTAATACAGTAGACCAATTAAATATGTGTGGCCACTATGGTGAGGCCTATTCCAAAGGGTTCTCCATCTGAACATCACAATTACAGAATGGAAAAACAAGATGACACTATTTTTTTTTCTGATTCCAAAAAGACCTATTTTTCGATTATTTTTTCCTGTTTATGCATGCTTGGATATCAGGTTGAACCAGTAAAATGCCAACAGAAGTCCTAGTTATAACCTTTTGCTAATCTTGTCCAAAGCACAGATATGTCTATTATTTACTAGGGAGCGATATTAAAATTATTTCATCAACCTCATACTATATCGTTAATAAATCACCTGTCTTGATGATCTTACCTCCTAAACTTTTCTCAAATTCAACCTTCTATTAATTTCCCTAGGTCCATTGCTATATTTCAGGAATTCATCATTAATTGAATGATTTTTTTCTGTTTAAATATCATTAATGGATCTTCACCATTTGTAGAGTAAGGTTTAAATTCTATATCAGAATGTAGATAGTACTTCTCATCCTCTTCCTGTCCCCATTTCCAAGATCATGTCTCATATGGAATTCTGCTTTATTTATTTTGGAATTTGCACATTGTGCCTTTTCTCTGTCAAATGCTCTTGCATGTTCATGAGCATGACAGATGTTCACTTTCTCTATCCTCTCTATATTTCCCTTCCATTCCATTATACTTCCAACACTGTTTCATCCCTTCTTTGATGCTACCATTACCCCTGTTCTAGACCTCAATACATTGCAAGAGGCTCTTTATAGGCATTTGTCCTTCACCCACCTGACTGTGAGCAGATCCTACATCTCAGGAATTCTTACATTGTCAGAAATCAAATCCAAAGCTGGTTTCTCAATGAGTACCAATTAAAGCTTATTGATAAAATCGGCTGTTTAGCCGTGTGGCAGTTGCTTGCCTTAATTTCACCAGAATCTAAGGTAAGGAAGGACGAGTCAGTGGGTCAGTATGACAGCACAGACTCCCATTGTATGTGCTCTTTGGGTTACTATCAACACTTTACACATAGTAAAGTTGAGACCTGTATTAAATAATTTGCCTCAGGTACATGGGTTAGACATGATAAAGGCAAGTGTGAATCAGGAGTTCAAACTCTTTTTAAACTAAAACGAAGTAAAAGACATCGTTAAAACATTACAAATGGACTCTTAGTATATGAGGAAGAAGACAGGAGTAAAAGGAAAAGAAAAGACACTGATATTGAGTGCTTCTATCAATTCATTTACATCTCCTACTGACAGCATAAGGTAGAAACTATTATTTTCCTTATTTTATAGATGAGATGAAGAGAGATACAGAAACAAATCCAAGGTCACCCAACCAGTAAGTGATGGGGTAAAGGAATGAGCCCAGGAAATGTGATTTTGAAGTGCATGCCATTAAGTATACTCACATGACTCAAACACATTCATTGTGCAAGTCATTCAAAGAACACTTCATAATTCATATTGCAACCATTGCTGAACTTCAATGACTAGTATGCAAGAAAGCAATATATGTCCCAAAGATTTCATTCTCCTTAGGTCATCTTCACTTACAGTAATTGCTGGATCCTACCCCATAAATATTTTTTCCATGCTAGCCTTCCTCCTTCACCACTTGAGGTAAGTGGGTTTATTCCAAATATAAAGTTTCCCTGCAGTAGTTTTTATAGTAGAATATATTTTGTCTGTGCAGAATTTACAACATTCTAAGTAAATTGAAATCCCATATCTGAAAGTCTTGAGGCAAAAAAATGCATGAGTATCCATTTGTATTTGTTCACATCCATACCACACCATGTGCCAGAGTTCTCATATATAATAAAATATATACATGTATGCAAACACCATGTAAATATCATATGTGTAGTTTAAATATTCTCTATAAGAAGTGGGTGGGTTTCTTTAGGACTCAACCCTACACTTCTTTGAGATCATACAACACAATGCTCTTCAAAGTGTCTACCTTAAACTCTAAAAAGCAATCCAATTTTTAAATGGGCATATGACATTTATCAAAAGAAGAAATGCAACAACAAACATGTAAAATGGTCTACATCACTAATTATCACAGAAATGCAAATCAAAACCAAATGAGATACTATTTTACCCTAGTCAGAACACCTACTATTAAAAAAGCAAAACATAATCCGTGATGAAGATACAGACAAAAGAGAGCTCTTATATACTTGCTGATGGGAATGTAAGTCAATGTAGCCATTACGGAGAATAGTATGGTGGTCCCTTAAAAAACTAAAAATAAATCTATCTTATGATCAAGCCAAGCCACTTCTGAGTATGTATTGAAAGGAAATGAAATCAAAATATCAAAGAAATACCTGCACTCTCATATTTATTGCAACACTATTAACAATAGCTAACATATGAAATTAATCGAGGCATCCATTGACAGATGAATGGATGTATAAAATGCAGTATAAATGCACAATAGCATATTACTCAGCCATAAAAACTAATGGAATCTTATTATTTGCAGCAACCTTGATGGAACTGGAGGACATTATACTAAGTGAAATAAAGCAGACACAGAAAGACAAGTACCATATGTTTTATCTCCTATATGAAAGCTAAAAAAACGGTCAAAGTGAAAGTAGAAGAGAGTACAATAGGGATTATTAGAGGCTGGGAGATAGGGGTATATAGGAATGTGAGATGGGATAACAGATACCAAAATACAGCTTAATAGGAGAAATAAGTTCTGGTGTTTGACACCAAGGTAAGTTGTCCACAGTTTACAATAATATATCTTTTGTGGAGAACTGCAAAAGAACTGCTTGAAGTCTCCAAACATGAATGACAAGGAGATAGAAATGATAATTATCCTGATTTGCTCAATACATATTATATGCATGTATTGAAATACTGCGCTGAGCCTTATAAAAATGTACTATTATCATATGTAAATTAAAATTTAAAATGAAAATAAAACAAAAATAGTTCAATGAAGCACTTTCCTAGTTTATCTACATCGGCAAGTATTGTCTGGAAATCTGTTATAAATGCAAATTTGACTCCTGCCTTAATATTCCTAATTTTAAATATGAGGAGGGAGAAAAGGAATCTGTGTATCGTGAGCCCTCCTGGTGATTCTTATGCATCTTGAAGTTTGAGAAGAATTGCTATTGTCATATAGTCCCAGAATATTATGATAACCTGGGGCACCAAAATAAAAACCCATAAACATTAATTTTTAGTAGAAGGAGGTTTAAAATGACTTTATAGATAAGAAATTTTCTTCTGCTGTCTTAATAAACTGCTCAAGGTCATTAGCATCAATGCATACAGGTAAAATTAGGAAAATATGTCCCCACTCTTAAAATAGCTTTCTCTCCATAAAATTAATAGAAATTTACTTTTCTTAGTATGTTGATGAGGTAACATTTGAAGTTTGCCAACTGCTGAAAACTATGAATTTTCTTACTTTGGGCATATTTGATCCTGTCAGATCTGAATATGGCACAAAGACACAGGACACTATTTTAAGACCTAGACTAAATTAATAAGTGTTCACTTACACGTTAGCATTTTCTAGTTCCCATCATTAAATTGCATGCATTATTCATGTAATACCCAATTAGATGCTCTTTGTTGTTTTTTTGAAAACCAATTCATAATCATTTTGAAATAAATTATTTTTTAAAGGAGGAGAAAAGGAAAGAGGCAAACTCAAAGGGAGGAAAGGGGAGATATAATGCTTTGGTATGAAAAAAGTACCTCCAAGTACAAAATAATTCCAATTGTTATTGCAGAACAAAAATGTTTTATGAAAATTATGTGGTTGGCAATAAGATTGATGTACAAAATCTGGGGGAGTAATGAATGTGTGAGACTCCAAGCACTGTCATGTTGAATGGGAAGAGGGGAAAGAAATTATATTCTGCTCTAATTATATCAAACCCTATTAGTTTAAACTGAAATAACAATTTCAATGCTTTGAAAGAGTAATATTTTGATATGTCTATGAAGTTTTATCTATTAGTTATAACTGATAAAAATAGATTTGGTTGAAAAAATTTAAATAGGTATTTGATGTAATATTTCCTTAAAAGTGGAAAGAATTGGAACTAGAGTAGCTACTGGGAGTAATTTTGAGGCATTATGTTATTTAGATGCAAGAAAACTGGATGATAATTTCTAAGGGCTTTTTAAAACGTGTTTTTTTGAGTAAAGATTATGTAATATCTAAGTATTTGAACTCTATTACAATAATGGGCTGATGAATATCACATAAAAACCTTTGGCACATTTTTAACAGAATCAAAAGCAATCAAAATAAAGGCATATCATTAGTTATCAGAACTTATGCTTTACCAACAATGTAAATAACAGTTACCTTTACAAATGCAACAATTTTCAAGGAGATTGTTGCTAAATATAAGGAGTTCATCACAAAATCCATTAGATTCCACCAATCATGGATGTAATCTTGAAGTCCTCCATCCCACATCTGTTTAATTTCTCCCCATATAAAACCTGCAATTATAAAAAGGTTCATTGTGAGTATGATTTTCAATCAAATCACTGGAGAAAGAGATATGCAATTTAGTAATTATAGACTGTGAAGCTGCAAAAGACCAGGTAGTTACATTTGATATAACATTTATTTTTATAGGTAATAATATTGAGTTTCAGACATCTTTTAAGACTTCCAAGACACTAATCTAATTCTAGAAAATGCTGTTAGGTCAGCTTCACTTTCTTTTATCCATTTGACAAATTCATAAAAGTACAGTTTTAATTGAATTGTAATTTCTCTGTAACTATATATTTTTCTTATGGAAGATATAATGACATTTTATTGTAAGCAAATACATTGAGATATATTCTTCTCCTAAGTCAAAATGACTTCAAAATTCACAAAAAAGTATATCTAACAAACACAACTTGTTTAAACAATTAATCAAGGTATCCTTTTGTGCATTTTTATGCATTTAGCACCTTCAAAGATCTGATTCAAGTCTTGGATAAAAGATTATAACGTTCATGTTAGTTTGTCAAAATTATTTAAATCTAGCAATAGCTTCAAAGATATACCTAGAAAAAATATAAATCTCTATCTTTCATTATGGTTATATTTTAATAGAAATATACTTTATATATAATGTATTTTATTTTAAAATGCACTATTTTCTAAGAAATACTTATAAAATATCAATGTAGATTATCATTTTATTTCCATAACCTTATTAAAATATATAATGCTATCTTTGCAACCCAATAATGACAGAAAAATCAAAATATCTAGAACCAAGAAATATTGAAAGATAAATATGGCATTTTAAATATGTTACTATCAGCAAACAATGAAATATCTCTAAGGATAATAATCTGGAATCTAAAAGGTTTAATATTATATTTACCAACAGCTGAAAATATGAGAAAGCTAGAAAGAGTATTGCCCTTACTCTAAAAGCAATAAATCAATCAATCAGATTATCTATAAAAATCATCACTTTCATAAATTCATAAGAGAGGTAAGAAATCATAGGGCATAAACTTTAACAACAACAAAAACAAGCACATTACTACAAAAAGAACCATGTTATGATCCTTTAGCTCAGAGAGTAGAGGGGCTAGATAGAGAGGCACCATACAAGAGAGTCAGAAGAATGCAGCCATATTGTTTAAACTAACTTCTAAAGGCTGCATGCTGGCTCACAAGAGAGAATAGAACCCTGGGGAGAGAGATGCAAGGAGTTTCCTTCTACTGGCATGCTCTTCCATGCAGACCCTACCCACTGCTCAAAAGAAAGATTATAGCCTGGAAGAACACAGCCGCTGCCTCTGTGGAAAGGCATGTAGCTCTCACCAGACACTTCTCTCTTGAAGAGCAAAACGTTTAGCACTATGGCAGAGACAAGAGACAAGAAACTACGGTGGGCCTCAGGTTTACACCAATAACTTTCGAGGTTTCCTATCACCGGGAAAGGGACAGAAAATCCTGTCCTGTACATGCTCTCAAACATCCGACTGCTGTGGAAACAGTGTACGGATCACTGACAATCTCCAACTCCAATGCAGAGAGGACTGCCTTGGTCTACCCTTCCCCATCCATCAGCAGGCTAACACCAGACAGGAAGCAGGAGCTGGCAACCACTGAGGAGGGGCCAGAGTCTGTGTGGAGACTTAGCTTGGAGGCACAGGTTCCCAAGAAAGGTCCAAAGTTGTGGGTGGAGCAGGCACAATGAGAATAACCCTCTCACTGAAGGCAGAAGTGTTACGGCACACTGACTGCAGTCAAATCAAAAGCCAGTGTCAGCTCAGCAACTGACTCTCTTGTCCCAAACGTCTCCAATGATGTTCAACAGAAGGAAAATGTGCATTTTCAGGCATTAAGTGCTACAGAAGTACATTTGACAAACATTTTATAAAATTAACATCCATCCATTCATGACTAAAACGTTTGAGCGAAACATGAGTAGAAGGGAAATTTATCAACCCGATTAAGGAAATTTATGAAAATCCACAACTACCGGCAGACTGGCTTACTCTTTAAGGGGTGTGGGAATAAATAATTCAGGCTTTGCAAATAATGAATGGGCATGGCTGTGTTCCAGTGAAACGAGAAAAAACGCAATGAGGCCAGATACACCTTGCTGGGCCATAGTTTTCTAGCCCTTATCGTGGTGATTTCATGACTGTATATGTCAATATTTTATATGTTTGCACGTACACAATTACCATGATAGTGCTATAACTTAATTTGAATGAATGCAGTGAAAATTATGAGTCTGATGTTGATGAATATATATTAAGATAGATACAAATAAACAAAAATGATAAATATTATAATATACTAACTACAGGTAATATCTGTTACTATACTTATGTTTTACATTTTCTGCATGTTTGAAAAATATAGAAGCACTAAAGTTTCTGAATAGCTCAAGCAAACCTGAGCAAAAAGAACAATGCTGAAGACATTACAATACCTGATTTTAAAATGTACTATAGAACAATTGTAATAAAAACAACAAAGTGTTGGTATAAAAATAAACACATAGATTAATAGAATAGATAGAATATACAGAAGCAAATTCACACATAAATAACCATTTGATTCCCCACAAAGGAGCCAAAAGCATACTTTGGAGAAAAGGCAGCCTCTTCAATGCTGGGTAAACTTCCATCTGTAGAGGATTGAAACTAGACCCCTATCTCTCACCTGTATATGAAAATAAACTCAAAATGGATCGAACACCTTAATGTAAGACCAGAAACTTTGAAACTACTACAGGAAAGCATCAAGAAAACACTTGAAGATATTGGTATAGGCAACAATTTTATATACAGGACTCCAATAGTTTTAATAGCAATAATTAGCAAATTTTTCTAATGCAAATGGAATCATATCAACTTAAAAAGTTTCTGCACAGTCAAGGAAACCATCAATAAAGTGAAGAGACAGTGATAGGATGAGAGAAAAATCTTTGCTGGCTATTCATCTGACAAAGGGTAAATATCCAGAATATATACAGAATTCAAAAATTAACACATAAGAGGAAGTAAGCCAATCAATAAAGGGCAAATTGGCTGAATAGACACTTCTCAAAACAAGTACAAATGGCCAATAAACATATGATAAAATCCTCAATATCCTTAGCCATCAGGGAAATGCAATATTAAATTTTAAGTTACAATTAAATTTATAACCCAAATAAGAATTGATTTCAGGTGAATGAAGTATAGCGTTCTATGTTAAAGTCTGCTGTAGACCACTGCTTTGTTCTAGATCAGGCATTTTATATCCTAACTCTTCCTTTGAGTCTCCTTTCATAAATAAAGATCTCATGAGAGGTCACCCAAGATAGGGAAATGATTACAAGGGTGATAATATTCTTCACCTCTATATCAAAGGAAGCAGTACATCAGAATGGAACATGATTCATGCACTGATTTTTAGAGCTGGTGGGAAACCAAATTTATTTTATCCAGTGAGAAAAATTGCTTGGCACACAAGGAAACATTCCCCTCTCCTACATCTGAAGTGCCTTTTCCTACTCTTCTGAGTATAGTCTCAGAATCCAGCAGATACCCACAGTTTATAGAAGAAAATTAAGGCCAAGAAAAACCTGAATTGAATCTGAATTGCCTAAGTAAATTAGAATTATACAACATTTTCTTGTTCTTGAAATGTTACAATGTAGCTATATTATTTTGTCTTGCTTGAAATTTTGCCAATTCATATAGGTAAGAAGGTGTGAGGTATGTGTGTGTGGTTGTAGACTGGACAAATGCATTTTGAGTTTATGTTCAGCAGAAGGTCACAGTGATTAGAACTGGACTGTATCAGGTGAGGGAGGTGCCAGGGTCAAATGAACCAGCAACCAGCTTTATTGAACCTTAGCCAAGCAGTCTAATCTCTCCAGGTCTCATTATCACTCTTCGAAGAGAAGTTTATATGACTTCCAGAAAATAGGATTCTGCCCCAGTCATATAAATTGCCAGGCATTGCTTCTTCCTGTTTATGGCATCAGAATTTTACTAAAATTGGTCAGCAACATATCTTCCATGAGAGATTAAAACACTGTCCTCTACAAGAAGACAGATTTATCTGCTCTTATTGCCCCAGAAAGGCAGAAGTTGAATTTTTGATATGAAGTTGGATTTTTTTTAACTTCTGGCCCAAAATTTAAAAAACAATCTCTTGGTGATTAGAGTTGCTCTAAACCTGGAATAGAGGTAGAGAAATCTAATCCAGATCCTAGAATATCTTCCGTTAGTTGTATGTCAAAGAAATTCTGGCAATGAGGGGAACCTCTCTATGTAATCTCTAACATTCTGAAGCATTTGTGATTTAGTTGTTTTACAAATTTGTATGTATCATAAAATAAAATATATTCTAAAGTACCTGCTAATCAATAGGAGCATTTATGGTAAATGCTCCTTACAAATATATTGTATTATCACTCTACCTACTTCTACCAAACTGGAAATCCACATGTGAACTTACAACACCAAATAACTAACTTCAAATATTTTGTAAAGCACTCTGTAAAGGAAAAAATATATTATGGGCCAAATTGATGTAGAGGGCAAAAGAGAGACACCGGAAAGGAGTTTTAAAGAAGCAGTTATAGTATCAGCCTAAAATGATATTTTAACTTGAGAGTTCCAAATAACTGAGAAAACTCTGTTCTGATGAGGTGGATTCTAGGAAATGACACTTCAATTGAGCATTTAGATTGGATGATCTCTAGGTTTTTTTTTTTTTAAGAAAACTAACAACAAACACAATTGAATTATGATATAGTACAGTTTGTTTTCTGTAGTCCAAGGAGGAGACATTAAATATGACTTTCCTGACCGCCCCAAATCTTACCTCACTCCTGATCTTTGAAAGACACAAAACTGAGAAAAACAGGTATCCTGATGAAACTGAGAACTCACTGCCGTCACTTTTTTCTGAACTTGAGCTATAGATAAGACTGCCACTTGATGCTTGAACTTGAGCTATAGATAAGACTGATGGTTTGCAATCTTTATTTTTAAACACCATCTTGCAGTACCAGCTCATATAGCTGTTATTATACCTGTCTGATGGCTATTGATTTCTGTCTGCTATGAGCATGTTAGTGAAATGCCAAATTTCATTTCTTCTGGTGATAATCACAAAATTTTGGAAGAAATAAGCCATTAGAAAAATGGATGATGCTATAAACTAACTGAAAAATGCATCCAGATGAGTAAACTATTCATGGCAACTAAAAAGCCTAAAGAGAACAAAGCTTGAGGGAGATGCTGTCACAAAATGTTTGTCCTGTTCCCACAACGGGAACATTTCAAAATAGTTCTTTGCTGTTTATAAACAGATGACATGATTTCTCAGAGTTGTGGTGGAGTCTTAATTATGTGCATTGATGTTAAGGCTGTGGGGACCAATGAAGGAAAGATCATAGTGCAAATGAGTCAGAGAACTTCTTTTTACAAAATATTTGTGGATGCCTGGAAGTGTTTGCTGTTCCCCCCCCCCCCTTTTTTTTAATCTTTCCCATAATTTTTTCACTTAGGGCTGTATGAGTGTTCTATTATTTCCTGTCCTGTAAAGCTGGCTGTGAGGATTAGATGGAATAGGCAGTTCATTTAACAGCTCCAATTTCAAGTGAAAGATATGTAATTCTGCAAACAGGGCTCTTGTCTTACCTTCTCCTGCTCTTGGTACTTAAACAAATAGTAAACAGCCACCTCAAACAAAGAGCAAGTCACCTTCCCACCCATGGCCAACTCCAAAGGGCCTGTTATTCAAGCCCCCAAATTGTCAGGGATCTGACCTTGGAAGACTCCTTATAGAAAACTGAGTTTCATGCTGAGGCATCAAATCAATGAAGATAAAAAAGAACACAAAGAATCCGTCTCCCTCTGCTGGAATTTTGCTTTGTTTTGTTTTTCAAATCATGGAATAAAACAGTAGTCTCTAGTCAGAATCCTGCTTCTACTCAAGAAGAAATCTCAATACTGTTAAGTTGTTTTACTTGATAGAGACTCACATTGTATGTAGTACTAACACTAAGTTAAGGGGAAGCTCCTGTGGTCTCAGCATCACACTTAAAAACTAAACAAAGATGAAGAAAAGAGACTCACTCTCCATTGTTTTGAGGACAGCTTACAGACAATTATAGCCAACCTTTCCCATCTGAGGTTACTAGAGATACTGGGATTATATCTATTAGCAGCCACCCACCCCTTCATGCTCAATGTCTCCATAGGGAAAGAAGTAGGAAAGCAGATAGCAAGAGAGCCATGGGGTCAGAAAAGTACAGTTTTTGCACTATGAGGGATCAACACCAGAGAGAAAAGGAGGTGATTACTCACCACTGCTACTGATTCCTTAATTCAAGCAAAGGAGACTCCAAGAATATCCTACATATTTAGAGATTTCAACAAAGAGAAAATAGCATCTTACTCTCTTCTGGGGTGTCTACTTGGGTAATTGGCTTGGTTCTCTCTTCCTGGATCTAGACCATAAGAAAAGATCGAGGAGCAGTGGGGTCCAGCAGCAGAGCATTTGAACCTCTTGTCATTTGATGTGGCAAGGTTCCTTGATATTTGAGTCAGTGCATGTTAGAGGAGAAGTCTGAGTGTGAGCCAACTCTCCAGTAATCAGGAGGAACATTTTAGGGTTCCAGAACCCCAATAGGAATGGATTTCTCTTTATAGGAGCTGAGGGACTGAAAGATGTCAGAGTTGAATCTCTGATTCAAGAATCATGAGGTGTGGAGGCAAGATAGGGCCTTCTACAGATCATTCATCCAGCTGAGGAGAGTCAGTATGTCAAAGCCTGACATTCAGGCTACTCAGTAATTCCCAGAAGTGTAGGGCACTCAAGAAAAATATCTGTGACCAGAGTACCATTGAAGTCATGGAGATGTTTAACTTCTCCTGTCATCCCTCTTCACTAAAACCCTGGGAATGGAGAGAACCTCCGTATCTCTCCTTCCATCCCAGTGTTGGAGAATGAGAAAAGATGGGCAATCTAGGTTCTTTAAGCAATGGGCTTAGACTTTGCTGCAAAGAGATAATCTTTAAACTGATTTGAACTATGCTGGGCCAGCTTTTAAATAGCTCAGTTTAAGGAAATCGTTATCTAATCGCGATATCATTAAAGAACAGGGAAAATATATTAGATTATAGGTTAACAGAGGAGAATGGTTGGAAGGAGTAAAACCATTTCATGTTCAGTTGTTAATGAATTAGATCTTCTTAGTAAAACTAGCTAATGAGTATGAAATTTGCATAAAAATTGACTTCTAGAATTGTTTCTCAATCTTAAATGTTTAAGTACCTCTGCAATTTCTGAATCAACCAACCAAGATAATCATTCAAAATCTTAGTTTCTCATAAGAATCCTCAGTTATTATGATTTTAATAAGCAGACCATACTCAAAGAGTCATCAACTTAATGGGGCAGTGAATGTTTAAATATTCTAAGTTTGAAGACTTCTAAAAACTTTTGAACCACTGTGGCTTTAACATCATTATTTTAACAGAGAAAAAAAAATGTAGGGAGACACAATCAGGGAAATACATATTTTCAAAGTTGACTAAGAAAGGATGCTATGTTAGTTTTAGATTATTATTAGAATGTAGAACTTGAGCATTCTGGATTATCTGATAACTTCTGACCTAAATACAGTTACTTAAAAATCAAGTGGGAACTTTCTATTACTGTGGTGGCATTCTTTTTATAGGATTTCTGTTTAATTTAAAATTTCCCAAGAAAATTAAAGGGTTGGATACTTGTGTAGATGGGAAAATAATGAACAAACATTTCTCCAAGTTTTTGCTTATGTCACCTTTTCAATGAGTAACAATAGCTGTTAATATACATTTTCAAATTGATGAATACTAGTTTTTCACTGTGAAGATTACCACTCTCCACTTATTATAAACTTCTGAATATTTTAAAGACAAATATGAACAATATATATTTATCTCTTTTCGATTTCCTGAATACCCCTTACAGACACACACATACATACACTAATAAAACACTAAAACATTAATAATATCATTGGAAGCAAGGAAATTCAAACTTAAGTGTCAGCAACCAACACATGGGAACCAAAAAGGAAACACCTCAAGGTCATATCAGAGGACTTCTTTCTTTATTTCTTGGTGTAGCTTGTTCCTTTCAGTGTTAGCCACACACACTGTGTTTTAGACCAGAGGTTAGTAGTGATGACCCAGAGGGGATATGAAGGTAGTGGTAGTGATAATTGTGGTGCTGGTAAATGTGATATTCAGTACTAAATTATACCAAATGTGCATGTTAGTGTGTTATATCTTTAATAAATTTACAGACGAATTTAATCTATGCAAAAATATAGGCTGGTAAATGAGACAGAGAAGGGTAAATGTGGACATTTAAGTTTCCAGGCAATTTGTGCCTCTTATAATTCTGCTCTCTCACTTTTGGGGCAGTATTTCTTAGAGAATAAATGGTCTAACTCTGGGTTTGAGTCTAGTGTCTCCCACTTGCTAGCTGCTTAATGCTGCACAAGGGACCTAGCTTTGCAAAGCCTGTTTTCCTCTCTGTGAAATGTTATATTACTATTGTTTAATATGGTTAAGTGGAACAGAGTTACTGAGAAGTTCACAGAAGAACATGAATTTAAATTACTAATCCTTGTGCCTAACCATTTAGGTACCCTTCAAAAGATGAATGGATAATAAAAAAATGTGGTATATACACACAATGAAATATTACTCAGCCATAAAGAATGAAATTATGGCATTTGATGGTAAATGGATGAAACTGGAGACTATTATGCTAAGTGAAATAAACAATTCCCAAAAAACCAAAGGCTAAATGCTGTCTCTGATATATGATTGCTACATACATAAGGAGAAGGGGAAGGGAAGAATAGATTCTGCTACTGTTACTACTGTCACTACAACTTCTATTGTTATTCTAAAGTAATGAAAACTAATCCAAGTGTCCCCCTCCTCTTTCATTGTGACGCTGGTTTTTCTGGTGTCTGATCCTCTTTTCCTATCTTTTCTCCTCTTCCTTCAAACCTCTGAACCATGTTGCTAAATATTTTCTGAGGGTCTGTAGATTCCAGATTTAGTGTATTAGGTTCATATTGCATTGCCACAATCTAAAATAATTCACTTTGTCTCCAATAAGGAAGCCACTTGGCAAATATTAGTAGGTCTACAAAATAGTTTAAATATTTATAAATGATATGTTTTTTGAGATTTTACTGTGTTAGTGTTGAAAACTCCATAAAGATGTCCTTAAGGTATTTTCTTCCACAAGTAGGAATGAGGATTATCTATCATTCTGCAATGATTATCTGATTCCTTTCAAATTTAAAATACTCCTTTTAAATTAATAACCAGATGTTTGGCAGTTGTGTTTTAGACTGTATGTTTCTGCACCTAGTTCACTGAGATTTTTTTTTTTTTTTTTGAGCCCTGCACCAAGTGGGGGAGAGAGGATAGGTCACAGGTTAGTTTCTTATCATTGCAGAAGTATCTGTTCAGTTCTTGAAGGGGCTAGATAATTCAAAGGTGAGGTTGAAAATACGAATCCTTGAAGCCATACGATCTTAATGACTATTTCACAGAAGATGTAAAAATACATGGCTGAGGGTGTAGCTCAGTGATAGAACACAGGCTTAGCCCAGGACCAATACAAATAAAAATGGTCACAAGAAAGGAATAATACACAGGATTTTTTTTTTTTGGTCCCTATGAATGTCTAAATAAGAATTTGATCATCATTTTTCATTCTGCATCTTCATTTGGCAGGCTTTGTTAAAATTTTCAGACTTGTTAATATCAACCCTTTAAAACACAAAACATAAAATACATCATAGAAGTGAGAAGCCAATGTTGCTAAAGAGAAATGGCTAGATAAGTAGGCAAGATGGATAATCTGGGTATTAGGAGCACTTCTTGCTTTATATCTAGAAATTCAATAGATGCTATTTTAACACAGCTTAGATCTGTTCCATCTTTCCCCCAGTTGATCCTTCCTGTCACCCTGCCCAGTGTGCGCAGATTTACCTCCTTTTTATTTGTGGCATGCTTCCAGGCAAACATGTGAAGTCAAGGCACTTCAGCAGCTATTGTGTTTTCTCATGGGAGATTAAACAATTCTGCTTTATTAATATGACCACTCCATTAAAGTTCTTCTTTGATGAAGGATGGAATCAATTTTATAATATTTTTTAGCTAAATAATACATAAGTCTACAGGTGGAAATTTTACACAAATACATACTTTTCGGTGTAGGGAAATAAAGTTATGGCACAAATTTGGTTGCTAAAATGTAGTTACCATGGATTCTAATGAAAAATTCAAAATGGGATCTGGGAAGGCCTGAAAACTAGAACCGAAAGGTATTTTATTTTTTCATATCTCATTCCATTTTATCCCCAGAAATAAACAACCTTTACCTGTGATAAAACTGCTGCTATAATTCCGATGAATTCTCATAGTGAACATTATACATATAACTTGCTTTGTCTAGTTTGAATGTAGATTTTTGTAAAAAGGAATTTCACATATGGGTATTCTATTCACCTCACATCCCTCATATTATATGCTAAAAATAAAACCCTGTATATAGTAAGGGACTTATAAAGATATATTACTCAACATACCACAGTTTCAGTACCCCAATATTGAGCATCAATAAGAAAATAGCATAGAAACATTACCATTGTACTAATGGCAAGATATCTAGATCCATTAGGCTAAGAACAGTTCTTATGGGTGAAACAGCAAAGTGTATAAAATAAAGAAAGTCCCCCCAAAACCATACTTCTTGAAAGAAAGGAATTAGTTTTAAAGGATAAATTTTAAAATTAGAGAAATTTTCTGTCCAAAAAAGTGAAAATGACATAAATATGGAAAGCAATTAAACAAAAGTCTTTCTGTTGGGGTAAAGAAAATGGAGGCATAAAGTTTGGCATTTTTCTTAAAATAAAGTTATCAGAGTTCTGAGAAAAAGCCTCTGAGTTTGAGTAAAAGTTAATTTAGTACCAAAAAAATTTATTACTTTACACAAAATGGTTCACAGAGATGACATGGATTGAAAACCTAAACCAGTTCAAAAAGATGTGGGGAAAACCCATCAACAGAGTTCCAAGCTCTCATTGTGAAAAGTTCACAGTTTGTAGGAGTCATTCAATCTTGTGATTATAAATCTAGGACCTTACAATGGGTGAACCATGAAATGTCCTGTTATAATTGAAACCAGTGACCACCTATATTATCTGAAAGAAGGCCTGAGTAAGAAAATAGATTTGATTCATTCATATAACCATCAAATCAGACTATGCCTTCTTAACTGTCAACCCTTCTGTATAAGATTAAAGTATTTCTAACCCAATGTCTTTATCACCCCTTTCTTCCCTCCCTACAAAGACCAATTTTCTTTCCTTAATAATAGGAGTTCAGCACACAGGATGATAGGAATCAGTGGGACTTTAGATGTCATCCACTCTAAATCTTTCAATATACCTATGAAGACACGGAAAATCCCCAGAGTCTGTGACAGTCCATAATTTCATGATTTCTTAGTGGTAGAGCCTGGTTCACATATTCCAGTCCAGTGCTTTTCCCGTTATAACCGGATCATATAAGCACACTCCTTATAGTTATGGGTCTATTAAAGCACCTAGAATTCAAGGCTTGGCTATGAGGCACTCAACCATTGCCCAAACTTGATGAATAATACAACTATTTGAAAAAATCTGCTTGATATATAAACATTCTTTCTCATGCCCTGTCCTGTAAAAGCAAGATAATCATTCCCATACATATTTTTCTTATTCTAGGAAACAATTTTTCTTCTAAAAACTTCTCAGATAATTGAACTCCCTGTGGTCAGAATATTTTGAGAAAAAAAATGCCTTTAGGAGATATCACTCTGCTACAATTAAAATTTCTACAATTACATCTGTGTCTTATTTAACCATGTAGCTGTGGTTTAGATGTGCTTTCTTTCAGCCATTTTTAAGGAATATTTTATCCCAAATTTTGCATTTAGAAGGCAGCCAATGACATTTTGTAAAATTGTCAATGACTGTTTTAATTGTACAACTTATTCAAAGTTTGAAACACCTATTTTAATATTATTTATCATTTCCTATCATTACGATCATGAATGTATTTGTTTATTACTCACTTCTTCTAGTAAAATTTAAGCCTCATAAAACTAAGGGCTTTATTTTGTTGTTTTCTTTGACATTACAATCATACTGCACTGCATTTATTACAAAGAGAGTCCTTAATACAATTCCATTGATTGGATTAAGACTAGAAATCTGACATCTGCTTGTGCTTTATTGCATCTATAATATTTTTCTAAACGAAATGTTCTGTATTCCTTTTGGGACATTAGGATATTCATATATTCAATGCATATTACCTATAATAGGAAACTTAACCTCCTACATTTTTCTGTAAAAATTGCTTCAAAGAAATTTTCTATGAAGAAAACACATAACAAATATATTCCTCATGTGAGTTACTTAATTTAAGTGGAAAGAGGCAGAGTAGTTTATCTACTCTGTAGATAAACTAGTTTATCTTTAATAAAGTAGTTTATCTTTAATAAACTTTAACTGCAATTTCATAACTATTTTATTCAAAGGGATACTTATAGATGATCTAAAGTTCCATCTAATCTAAATAAGATCACACTTTATGTACTTCAGATTAATTAGAATCTACTCCAAAGTTCACTTGAGGTTTCTCTAATATTTGAATTATGTAAAACATCAAATCTTGTCACTATGAACTTTACTTATTGCCATTAGAGTATCTATAATCTTTCAAATTGAAAAGTGGATATATCTCAGATTCAGACAAGTCTATTTTTTTTCTGGATTTTTCTGTTCAGAAATTCCTCAGAAACTCTAAGGTTAACCCAAATTGATCTTCTGAGAGTGCAAATCATAAAATTTGTTGTACATTTTCTAATGAGATGAATAGGATACCAGAAGTATTTAAACTGATGAGCTAACTTGAGAAAATGTTTCTCTGCTAACCACAATAGGATACAGAAAAGAACAATTAAAATGTAAATTTTAACGATGGCTACAATAACAAGGAGGAAGAAAAACAAGGTTTTCATTAAATAAGATGTTCTACCTTACTATGATTTGAAGAGGATCTAAAATAATTTTCTTTCTATTATGAGAAAACAGAAAGATGGAACATGTTCTATAATTTCATTTTCTGTTACTGTGATTGACAATAGACATTTCAAAGATGACTTAAATGGATTGATTTTATAAAATGGTTGCAGTTCTTTATGTATAGAACCACTCATTCTTTAGAGTGGTTTATACTTATCTTTTAGAAGGTATATGTACTAAGAAAATCAGAATGATTGTACACGGTCAGTGAGGAAAGTTAAAAGCTTTAAAAGACAAACAAACAAGCAAACCCAGAGAATCATTTGTGGAGTATGAAGTCATTAAAATCTGGAATGTTAAAGCTTATGGTTACCTTTCTTTGGGGAGCAGGTCCACCACAGCTTGCAAAATATTTCTTTAGCTTTGGGCGTTAAGTCTTGGAACTACCATGGTCAGAACCTATCTTAAACATACCTATGTGCCAAACATTAATATTATTTTCTGAGCAACACAATTCCATGGCAGTAACACGTTTGTATTATATTTTCTATAGTAACACATTTACCCAGGACCCACGGTAATATCATCCACTCGACGATGGTTGGTGGTGGACCTTGCCTGTTCAAGTCTGACCTGTCGATGTGCTGAGAGGCAAGCAGCAGCAGGAACAAAAAAGTCAAATAGGAGGCTGTGTGGCAGATAAACTTGATAAATGGCTTTCTGATGAACAGTCCAAGTGGGCTTTTAGGAGCTATCAGGTAGCACACAGAGAAGACGGGAAAAAGAAGTCCTATTATGAAACATGTCACCATCTTCACTGCCCAGTGTCTTCTCCTCCAGCCCGGGAACTCATCGTACCAGCGAGATGCAAGGAGTTGTTGGCAATTGGGCTGGGCAACGAACTAAAATAGAGAGAAGGAAAGGAAAAAGGAAACAGAAATCAGTGCTATATATTATGACTTGAATTCATCTGTAAGAACACAGTAATTTTGGGGGATGGAAATTCTGTCTTGAGCATATTTAGAAACATACTTTAACTTAACTTTATATTTAGGCAATTAAAGTGCCTAAAGTCATTTTATGAATAAAGCTCATTTATTGAGTATTTGTTATACCCAAGGCATATTGCTACATGTTTAACAAGACACAACCAATATCAAATTTGAAGGCCATACTTGGGAAAGTGAAATGGACCTAGGAAATAGGAATACACATAAAATATATTGATGAGTGGCCAAAGTATTTGTTTACAGAAATACACATGTACATACAAATAAGAATACTGACATGTATATGCTATAAAATAAAAATGCAAAGGTCACTATTTCTTCAATTAGTTATTTTTTGGTAATGACATTACATTTGATCTTCATTTGAATACATGACATTCTAACTTTTTTTATAATAAACATCTATTACTTTTTCATCAGAAAACCAAGTATACTTTTAATTGTGTCATGTAAATAAGAAAAATATCGATGAAAAATGTTAATCAGCAGAGTGTAAATCATCATAGCTGAATTTGATGGAAACAATCTCTAAATCCAATAAATGACCATGTCCAAACATTTCACAATTATGATATCATTTTATCCTGGCAACATATTTGAGATGTAACATGGTTGTTTCTTTATTTTAAGGATAAGGATACAAGCGTTTATAAGCGGTCTCTAGATTTATCCAAGATTACATATCCAGGTCAGGCATGGTGGCTCAAGCCTGTAATCCCCTCTGCTCGGGAGGCTGAGGCAGAGGATGGTGAGTTCAAAGCCTGTCTCAGCAACATAGCGAGGAGGATCTAAGTAACTAAGTGAGACCCAGTCTCTAAATAAAATACAAAACAGGCTGAAGATATGCTCAGTTGCACCCCTGGATTCAGTCCCCAGTACCAAAAAAAAAAAAAGAAAGTTTACATATCCAGTAATGATGGATGTTTCAATATCTGGTGCAGATTTTTTTTTTTTTTTTTTTTTTTTTTTTTGCATACTACCTTTCTCATTGGGACTGACACAGTAGGCAGAAAAAAAAAAGTGTGGACCAGATATCATTTGTGTGATATGTAACTTTGAATATATGAATTAAGAGGAAGTTAGTTTTCTCCTCCAGGCAGAACGGCCTGGAATTGCTTACCAGTAGGCATATTTGTATAGTGGAAAAGGGAAAAGAAGGAAATTCAAAGCAAGACGTTGAGGGAGATCCACAGCCTGTACTGGTTGGAAAGTGCAGAGTGCCTTCAGGGAATGCCCATTCGTAGGAATTTAAATCCCTTGTGACTCAAGAAAGTTCTCTTGGCATCATAAGAGAGAATCTCTCTATAATAAAACTGCAGGCTGCTCTTTTCATAGTTACTGGCCCTCCCCTGAGTTCTCCTTTTTCTTCTTCATATCTTAACCCTGTGGATCCCCTTTAAGCAAGACTTTGTCCTTTCTATTTCTTGACAATATGGAAGCAAACAATCCCTCACAGACAAAAAGGATGCCTCTTCTGAGCACGAAAGAAGAAATGGGATGCTGAATTAGAAGAACAGTTTAAGAACTGAGGCGTCTAATCATATGGATTAGAGGAATTGGCACCTATGTAACTGTTTCCCTCATCCTATCTTGTGTGCCTACTCATCACGAACATGGTGGGCAAAGCCATGTGACAAAATGAATTGAGTTTATGATAACAGGGTAAGTAAATACAGATAAAATAAAATAAAATAATTTCCTCAAAACCAGGTGAGGACACCACTCTTCATTACCTTATGAGTAATTTATTTGAGTTTCAATTTCCATAGATAGAAAAGTTAAATTTTATAATCAAAAGAATAGCTCTTCTTCAGACCCTACTTGCCTATTTTTTTTCTTTTTCTTTTTATTTATTTATTTTTTCTGGTCAAAGCCAGGCTTTTAAAAATCAAAGTAGAGTTCTTACCATATTTGTGGAGTACTGTCAAAGTGATCTAGATTAACAAGGTCTGTTTCTTTTAAGAGTTATATTTATTTTTTCCCACACAATCTTTCCAATCCTCATTTCATAAACAAATCATCATCTACCATCTTATTATTTTTTTCATTTCCCATGGGGGGAAAATGTTAACAGTATTAGAATTTAGAACAGTGTAAAGTTCTTAATAGAAGAGGGTTAAGTAAACTCCCTTAACATAAGCAGCAGTTGCTATTATCTCTCATTCACGAATTGAAGAAACAATTTACATAGTGTTTACATTGTAGTAGAAATTATAAGTAAAAATCATTTTGTGTAAACAAGAGGATATACACAAATTTTATGACAATATAACTTTTTATATAAGCGTCTTGAGTATTTACTGATTTTGGGATCCTTGGGGGGTCCACCATAGGTGATAAAAATGATTATTTTTATATTTTGAATAATCTAATTTTAATTAATATAATATCACAAAATGAATAATTTATTTTTTCTACAAGGAAATTACATTCAGAAGATAATAACTCAAACATAAGGGGATGTCAATACAATAACTAGATGGGCTACTTGAGTTTTCATAAGCTTTATTAAAAGATAAAAATTTAATAAAGTTTTAATCAGACCTAAGAACATCTTGTCTATAAAATTTGAGAACCATCAAGAAAAGTAATTGATCAAGTTTAGAGTCTGCCTTGCACGAAGTGTCTTGTCCAACAAGTCCTCTGACACTATAGAGTTTAAACAATTATCTTCACACTCATCAAAGATCCTACTGATTTTCCTTGATAGCATAATAAATCTGTATTTCCAAGTTAGAGCTCAAGAAATAGTTCAGTGCATATTGCTAGTGTATCAGACTAGTACACTATGTCTAATGTCTATATCACTAGGAAAGAAGATGATAACTAAATTCCATCTCATAGTGTTGATGAGGCAAGGGCAGGATTAAACGTCTTCAATAATTCCTGGGACTAAATTCAAAATTGTTTGAGTAACTGAGTTGGGCTGAAGAGTTACAAGAAGTTGAAAATAGCAGAGGAAAAAAAAGCAAAAGAAAAAGTAATAAAGAAATGGAGGAGGTAATAGATTCAAGATTGAATGTGTAAAACTAGTGAACTTGACAAGTACACAAAACCCAATTAGGAGATGGGAAAGTTGAGTCAGTAGATAACACACACATTTTTCAAGTCACAAAAGGCAAAAGTTGGCACAAGCTCCACATCCATTCACCAATACCCCTTTGAAGGTGTCTATAAAAAATGCTTTCAAACTCTTATGAAATAGGGGTAAAAAAAAAATGCCCAGTATTTCTAGGTTGCCACCTAGATGCTTTCTTAAAAATGAACAGAAATGTGGAGGCAGGAAATTTTATAGCATTGAGGGAATCGCCATTTGACAATTCTGGTAGGTGAACAATTGATGAGAATGGCAGATGAAAATCAGAGAGGATGGTGTGTTCCAGATCCTGGCCATTCCCCAGTGGGCTTATTCCCCAGTCTCTGATGAGCCACCTGCATTGTCTGTATGGAGGAGTAGCATGTTCAGAAAGGGCACTCCACTCTTAATTGAAGTCTTCCATAGAGATTCCTACTGAAGTTGAATTCTATTCTACTATCTTCCATCAGGGCAAGAATCCAGAAAAGAAAAGCAGACACATGGACATGAACTTTAGGTGCTCTTATGAGATAAAAGTTTATGGTTACTCTTCTTTTTCCCATCCATTTTCATATAATATTCATACTTATTGTTTCTGAGAAAATTAAATTATGTTAGAACTTATAAAATAGGAGATGCATTACATGCTTTCTTTCCACCATCAAAAGATGATACCAGAGAAGAGAGCTCTACCTTTATCCTGCCAATTTACACATATTAGTAATTTAAGTGAAAGATTGTATTTGTTTCAGATGTGATCCTATAAATAGATATATATTTTTTTCAACTCTAGTTTTAAGGTCACAAATAGGATAATTTTCTTTTATGTTCTCTGATTTTTTCCTCCACAAAAATTCTTTCTACCTTCCTGACAACAAATCTCTCTGTATACTATCTTGACAAACAACTTTCTTGGACAAAATAACTGTTATTATAATTATCATTAATTACAATATTCGTTAATTATCTGTTCATTGAAGTTGTATTGAAATTAAGTCACTTGCAATAGACAGAGGAAGAGTTGAGTGTTTTGAACCCATCAGAGTCTACACAGTAACTGATGCCCTCCCTAGATTCCTGTATATGCTCCAACTTATTTGACAATGCGGAGGCAAGCCAAACAGTACAAGGAGGAGCCAGTCTTTGACATCACCTTCACAAAACAGGGAAAAATCGGGACTAAAGTATCTGCTGAAGGGAAATAGGTCTTTGGTGTTGGTTTTTATTCTACCTTGTCTGATCATTACCAGGGCCTACTCATCAAACATCTGGGTGTTTCCTCCCTTCTTGCTGGTCCCTCTATGTACCTTTAATCTAGGTAATTGGTTTCTAACAAGAATAATTGAACAATAAGATTTCCTATTTCCTTATTTTTTAAAAAACAAAATTATGTTCCTAAAAATGAAGGATGTACCATTTCCTCTTGCTCATCATCAAGGGCAGGATTTCCACTTTCCATGAGTACAAGGGTTGCTTGTTCCCATCCTGGTCCATGTGGACTTCCTGAGAGTCTCCTGAGAGAACACATATCCCTATGTGTAAGGATAGACTGAGAAGCATGGGTGGAGGGTGATGTGAAAACAAGAAATAAACTACTGTATATTAGGAAATTAGTTACTGAAATCTTAGATCTATAACCATCAGTAGGAATTCTCCAGGGAACTGCATCTAAAAAAAAATGAGTTCCAACTTACTTGCAATTCACTGATGATTTTCTTTCTTAAGGTAATTCGCTATCCTTTGGATGTGGAAATTATTTAAAAATTTGTTTTAATTAAGTTATACATGATAGTAGGATGCATTTATGCACTTTGATATATCATACATAAATGGGGTATAAATTCTCATTTTTCTGATTGTACATGTAGAATCACATCAGTCATGCAGTCCCATATGTGCATAAGGTTTCATTCTACTATCCTTCCTATCCCCATATCCTATCCCTCCCTTCACTCCCCTCTAACCAATCTAAACTAACTCTATTCTTCCCTTGTGCCCTTGCCCCCTTATTGTGAATTAGCAGCCACATATCAGAGAAAACATTCAGTCTTTGTTTTCTTGGGGATTGGCTTATTTTTTTTAACATAATATTCTCCAATTTCATCCATTTACCATCAAAGGCCATAATTTCATTCTTTAAAGCTGAGTAATATTCACTGAATATGAATATATATATATATATATATATATATATATATATATATATATATATATATATCTCACATTTTCTTTATCCATTCATATATTATATATTGAAGGACATCTTAGTTGGTTCCATAGTTTTGCTATTGTTAATTGAGCTGCTATGAACATTGATGTGGCTGCATCAATGTAGCATGCTGATTTTGAGTCCTTTGGGTATAAGCCGAGGAGTGGGATATCTGGGTCAAATGGTGGTTCCATTCCAAGTGTCTGAGGGCTCTCCATACTGATATCTACAATGGTTGTACCAATTTGCAGTTCCACCAGCAATATATGAGTGTACCTTTCTCCTAACATCCTCGCCAATATTTATTGTTGCCTGTATTCTTGGTGATTGCTGTTTTGACTGCAGTGAGATGAAATCTTAGAATAGTTTTGATTTGAATTTCTCTAATTGCTAAAGATGTTGAACATTTTTTCATGTATTTGTTGGTCAATTGTACTTCTTCTTCTGTGAAGTGTCTGTTCAGTTCCTTAGCCCATTTTTTTTGTATCAATATAGGATGTCTGATATTTTATTAAAATGTACTTTCCCATTGTATTAGTTTCCTAAGTGCTGCCATACAGAGTACCATGAAGTAGGTAACTTAACATAACATACAATTATCCTCTCATGGCTCTGGATGCTTGAAGTCTACCATAAATTTGTTGGCAGTGCCACCCTCCCTCTCAGACCCTGGGTAGAATTCCTTCTTGCCTCTCCTTCTGTCTGATGAGTGGCTGGTCAATTGCTGGCATTCCTTGCCTTGCAGCTGACCATGCCAATCTGCCTCCGTTCCCATGTGGTGTTCTCCCTGTGCACCTCACTTCACATCATCTCCTCTCTTCGTGAAACAGCTCCAGCTAGATTGGAGCAAGGGCCCATCCTACTTCACCGTGACTTCATCTTCAGTAATTTCTTGTGCAGTAATCTTATTTCCAAATGAGGTCACATTCTCCTGTGCTAGGCACTGGGATGTTAGCATATCTTTTTTTTTGTAGGGCACAATTCCAATGATAATCATCATAATTACAAATTTCCTAGCAGTTGTCTAATTTTACATTTAGATTGCTATTTTCTATGGTCCAACTCTATTTCAAATACACAAACAATTTTAAATCTCTATAAATCTCTTTTACAAACAATCTTTGTTAGATATGAGTGTTAGCTCACATCCATTTTCTTAGTGTACTCAGAAAATAATGCAGTGGTGGATTGTGGCCAAGGTTCCTCTATTCCACTCCATGTTTAATATTCTTCCCTCTCCTGGCTCTATATTATTCTCATTTTTTCTTATTCTGTCACAATAATTGATGATAAATGACAGTGAGTAAGAAACAACAAAGAAAAGTATCAATAACCTTGTGAAACAAGGAAACGCACACAAGTAGTCAACTACCCATATAATTCAATTTTAAGATTCTCTGAAAAAAAATAGTCTCCCATATCAGTCTGCTGCTACAATTAAACCTTCTTAAGGGCTCTCTGGAGACTTGCATATCTTAACTGGCATAAAACAAGCAAGGACAAGTTTGGGACAAGCAAGGAATTAATTCTTTGTCATCTGAGGGAGATACAGCTTTCACATAATGGAATAAGATGAATGCTGGTCACTGGAGAAATAAGGGGCATGAGACCTTAGCCTGGTCTAGTGCTGTAACCTTAGTGAGGAACTCCGAGGATACAGGGGAAAATGTGGATATGGATATTTTTTTTGTGGGGGTACTAGGGGTTGAACTCAGGGCCACATCCCCAGTCCTATTTTGTATTTCATTTAGAGACAGGGTCTCACTGAGTTGCTTAGTGCCTCACCATTGCTGAGGCTGGGTTTGAACCTGTGATCCTCCTATCTCAGCTTCCTGACCTACAGGGATTACAGGTGTGCACCACTGTACCCGGCCTGGATATAGATTTTTTTTTTAATGACATTTGATTTCTGATATGAGATAATCACATGTAGTAGGAATCTCTAACATAAGATAATCTTTTATAGTTTGCCTGTTTTGATAATATTCTTCAAGTTATATAATCAACATTTTTTTTCTATTGAAAAATTACCACTTGAAAGTCACACAATAAGTTCATAATTTATTTGAATGATATTGCTTATCTACCCCTATGTATTATATTGATTGCTGTCAATACATTGACCCAGATGATATATAAACTTTTTTTCCATGTTTTCTTGGGCTGAGTTAAGATTTAGAAATTTCTTGGTATCAAGAAAATCATATTGTGAAACAACTTCCCTGTATTATATTATTCAACTAGACAAACACAATAACAAGAAAGCAAGCAACCAAATTGAAAAAAACAAACAAACAAAAAAACTGTCCCAAGATTTTCTCAGATACCATTATACATTATAAAATGCAAACTAAAATCTGAGTAGTTAAATCAATAGTTGTTTGAACATCGGTGGGCATGTAGAGAGGAATTACAAAAGGGTAAGTAATTTTAATTATGTGACATTTTCACAGGTGTGCACACACAAATGCCCAATTTAAGTACATGAAGTTTATCATATGTCAAATTTACTTCAACAATGCTAATAAAAAATAAGTCTGTCCCTATGTTGCTGGAACTACAGGTACCTTAACGATAGTGCACCTTCATTCTGTTACAAATTGTATCAAACCAGCCTCTCATTTTCTCCTGTTTTTACCTCCTTCAATATCATTCCTTAGTTTAAATTATTTTGGGATATCATCATAATATAACCCAAGATAGTATTTCAGATCTAAGCCAAGAAAATTAAGTCTATTTTCTGCTCAAGTCTATTAGCTTCTACATTCCTCTCTTTCTAATCTACACATTGCACTGTTGAGATGTCTTTTGAAATGCTGATTGTATTTCATCTCTTTCTGAGATAGAGACCAAGATTTACACAAGGCATTGAAAGCCCTTAGGATTTTTCTTCTTTCTTTTTGCCACTATCTTCCTTCCTTCCTGACTTTTGTATTTATACTTCAGACTTGCAAAACCCTGAGAGTGCTCTAACCAGGCTAGGGACCTTTCTTACTGTGGTGGGTTTGAATATGTTGATATTTTTGTCTGGAATCCTTCCTGTTTTCTTTTGTCATGGTGAATCCCTAGCTATCTTTCAATCAGCTGCTTATTCTAATTCAACTTGGATTCAATTGTTCTTTCTTTTTTCAGTGCTTAATTTGTACATTGAACATACATGTAAAATTACCTCTATCCTCCATGTCTCCTGCATTTTAATTATGGACTGCAGTGAACTCCTTGGGAAAAGTCTGCTGTTTTTCATCACTTGATCCCTACCACCACTGCCTGGCACAGAGACATAAATGAATGCTTACTCAGTTGAATCAACTGCTGAACATAGCAGAGGTTTATGGGATCACGAAGGTACTAGTGGCTTATGCCAGTTCCAGAGAAAAGTCTGGTTGAAGTCATTAACCTTAAAAACAAATAGAAGAACAAATTTGTATTCTTACACCTATTTCCAGAAAATACACATTTAAGGATTTTTCCCTTTCCTTAACATAACATGAAATAGTCCAGGCAGCTTCCTAGGAGATCTACGGTGGTACTTGAGTGTAGGGTAATTAGACTGTTTTAATCCAGGTGAGAAGTCAGTGCTCAGAATCCAATAAAAACCAAATTTATAAAGAGAATAAAAACAGTATTTCAAGTAATGGCCAAATGCAATGGTTTATATTGTATTTTCCAAAACCTCATGCTAAAGGCCTGATCAGCAGCCTGTGGTACTATTGGGAAATGGGGAACCTTTAAGGGGTGGGGCCTAGTGGAAGGAAGTCAGGTCACTGGTCAAGCCCTTGAAGAGGATCTTCTGTGTCTTTACTTCCCGGCTGCTCTGAGGTGAATAGGTCACCTTGGCCATGTACTCCCACTATGGTTTTGCCTCAACACAGGCTCAGATACCGTGGAATCAACCATGAATTGAAACATCTGACATCATAAACCAGAATGAACCTTTCTTCCTTTTAAGTTAATTTCCTTAGACATTTTTCTACTGCAATGAAAAGCCAGCTAACATACCAAGGAAATGCATTTCAGGGAAATTTCAGTGTTTCAATGCTACAAGAATTGATGACAAATTAGTAAGTCCTGGAAATGGCAAATGTGGGCTCCATACTCTTTAATCCTCTTGATGTTGTTCTGAAAAAAAAGATGCTAATGAAATTCTATTCTGTAGCTTGCTGTTTTGTGTAAATAGAGCTATGTTTGTCTAATGGAAAATGTAATTTAAAAAGATAAACCAGTACTAAATAAATTGTTTCCTTGAATAAACTACTGATGATGTCCAAACATTGAGAATAAAATACCAATATTGAAATTTTATGCAAGAAAATATTAATATCAAAAACTCATATAAAAGAACTGAGATTATTTTTAGACCTTAGTCTTTAAAGAGAGAATGTGTAATGTTTAATACTCATATAAAATTGAAACACTTTAAAAACACATTCAAATATAGTTTGCTTTTGTTATTATGAATGTATACAACTGAACATACAGATAAATTAAATCAGCTTGTGTTTTTTGACTTGAAACTTTCAATATGCAATATCACTCTGTTCCGAAAAGTAAATGTATCCCCCAAATCATTATACCAAAGTATAAGCTTCTATAATACTATGTGATTGTAAATTTGAGACTATCTCTAAAGGGCTTACAATAATCATCTTTAAATATCACAAGGCATCAGCAGATTACTTAAGAGTTAGTTATGCATATAAAATTTAATTACAAAGTCTCAGGTAAATTCTAAAATAATCCTAGTGTATTGAAAGAGTTCAGTTTGTATAGTTTCCTGTACCAGCACCACTATCCATTGCAACTCTCCCCTTGCCACAGGCAAGTAGTCCAAAGATACCATCCTGCTACCTGGGGTACTCAAAATTGCTTCTTTACTTTCCTGGAAGTAAAACTAAAATTATCCCTCTAGAAATACTTATATTAGCTAGGAATAGCCCAATTATGAGATGAAAGAATTCCTACAAAATAATAGTCTATTCATTGTAACCTTTCATTTGCATATAAGAAATTATAAAAGATAGTGAATGTCAGATAGTTAGGTCCCAGGGCAAAAGGAACTACTACTTTTGTCCCTGGGCCATTCCTATCATCCTACCTCAGACTTTGGTTTGATCTCTTGATCTATATTGACCGGGGAGAGGAAGAATGAGCTATCATGTCCTGCTCTACCATGTCAGCACCCCTCTATCCTAATATAGGAATTATATTTATTAGTCCAAACAGATAACTACTACACCTGATAGTAAATAAAGTTAATGATATTAGCAGTATTAAAGGTCATCATTATAAGAATCTCACCCCCCCCCTTTTTTTTTGTACCTAGTCTTTCAGTGGAAGTAACTGAAAGCTATGAGGAGTTTGCAAATGCTCAAGAATTTCTTGCTAAATTCTTCTCTGGTGGTGGAAAGTCCACTTGATAGCAAGCAGAACAAATCTGCTTCATATCATCCAGACATATTATTGCTAACCGTGAGTAACTATTTAACTACCTCCAAACATTTATAATGTGAGTTTTGGTGCATCATAGGTAAGAGAAATGTAGTCAAAATATTTACTTACATTTCTCTTAGGAAAATTATACTTTATCCAAAGCATTGTTGAAAGACCAAGACACTTTGAACATTTTTCCTTTTATTAAATTCAGTGAGACCATGATACATATCGTAGAATCTTCTATAGATACCTCAAACTAAGATCCTAAAGCAATGCAAATTTACAATAGGGATTTCATGAGTATGTTATGTCATTAACATAAGTCAAATATGCTTGTGTCTTAGCACAATGTAGAATTTATTGAATGACAATAAATTCACATGCTACACCACTTTTAGCAGCTGTAATTCTGGAATCTGTTGTGTCACATGATAGTCATAGACCAGTCAATCACGGGTTCTTTTATTCTAAACTTTTTAAATTTTTTGTTTGTTCTTTTAAGTTATGCATGACAATAAAATGTACTTTGACATATTATATATACATGGAGTATTACTTCCCATTTTCTTTTATTGACATGTGGCATTACACTGGTCATGTGTTCATATATGAACATAGGAAAGTTATGTCTGATTCATTCTACTTTCTTTCCCATTCACATCTCCTCCCATTCTACCCACTCCCCCTTGTCCAATCTTCCCTACCCCCCACCAATTTTTAGTCAGCACCTACCTACATTCAGAGAACTTTTGGCCTTTAGATTTTGGGGATTGACTTATTTCAATTAGCATGATAGTCTCTAGTTCCACCTGGTTACTGGCAAATGCCATAATTTCATTCTTCTTTATGCCCAAGTAATATTCTGTTGTGTGTACATACCACATTTTCTTTATCCATTCATCAATTGAAGGTTCCTAGGTTGGTTTCATTGTGAATTATGCTGAATTATGAATTACGGCTATTTGTGAATTATGCTGCTATAAACATTGATGTGGACATAGCACTACAGTATGCAGATTTTAAGTACTGTGAGTAATAATGAGGAGTGGGATAACTGGATCAAATGGTGCTTTCATTCCAAGTTTTCTGAGGAATCTCCATAATGCTTTCCAGAGTGGTTTATAGAAGAAGAAATATGATCGGTCAACAAATATATGAAAAAAAATGTTCAACATCACTAGCAATTAGAGAAATGCAAATTAAAACTTAGTGAGATTCCATCTCACTTCAGTCAGAATGGCAATTATCAAGAATACAATTAACAAGGGCTGGGGACATAGCTTAGTTGGTAAAGTGCTTGCCTTGCATGCACAAGGCCCCAGCACAAAAAAAACAAAACAAAACAAAAAAAACCCCAAAAACAATAAATGTTGGTGAGGAGGTGAGGTTAAAGGTACACTAAAGGAACACTAAATGTACACTCATACATTGCTGGTGGGACTGCAAATTTGTGCAACTACTCTGGAAAGCAGTATGAAAATTTTTCTTTTATTCTTAATAACTAATATTTATAACAGTCAAGTCATACATCACACTTTACACAGTGATATGTGTGTGTGTGTGTGTGTGTGTGTGTGTGTATCTTACAATAAGGTAAAGAAAGGTTTAAGGCAGCCACAGATGTTCAATAAGCTGAACTGAGAACAAAGACAGAGCAGATCGATACAAAGAGTCACTGCAGGTTCCTAATCAAAGAACATTAGGAACCAGCAGAAGAACTTCAGGGTGGAGAGCTGTCAGAATGCAAAACTTATCAATAGCCAGGGTCCTGACAGAAGGCAGTTTTAGAGTGTAAGTTTGAAGTGTCAGTTTGGGTGACACTCACTTGTGAGCTCAGAGTGGGCTGTGCATGCTCATCTTAGGCAGGAGAAACTGTGCTGCACTAAACCCAAAGGGACACAACTGGAGATATGTCACTGTGGTGATTTTCCCGGGTAAGGTTTGTGATGAGTGACCAGGTACCAGGGTCAGGGTGCTGCTGCCATGTCCATTATTGGGGTGCTCCTCCTTTTATGGGTCTCAATGAGGCAGTTGCTTCATTTGGTGGTCAGGTGTGTTTGATAAACACAGGGGCCTGGTTTTTCTGATATGGAGTTGATATGCCCAGGCATCCATGTGCTTCTGATTAAATCGATAAGTTCACAGGTGATTTTTAGCATGATTAATTTATTTATCATTTTGTGCCTTCTGATTGTGCTAAGCAGATGGCACTTGTTTACTTATACAAACAAGATGTAGAGTCACTCCACATCATGACTTGTACTCAGAATGGAGTAACTCATGGCAAACTACTCCTTCATAAAGTAGAGTAACTCAGGGTTAGGCAAGGGAGTATGTTCATACTAACTCCTAGAATTTAAGAACAGTAGAAGTCTATAAAATATATATTATTTAAATTAAGTCCCAAATTTGAGTAGACAATTTATTCAGTTACTTTAAAGTTATTCAGTTAGTTGAAAGTGGAAAAGTTAAAACCCCAAAGAATGGCAAAGAAATTTCTCTTTTCTTTTTCCAAATAAGTAAATGGCATCTAAGTAGTTTTCACCATCTTATCAGGTTAAAGAGGGATTTGTCATGTAGCAAGGGGTAGAGGACCCTTTGTGACATATTTCCATGGGGACATATTCTTGTTGTTTTGTTTTTTCAACCATGTCTGTATAAGTTCATCTTCCCAGGGATGAAATGTCCACCTGTAACTGGAGCTAAGTTCAAGAGAGAATTTTGGATGTGTGGAGTCAGAAAAACACGGGGGAGGAGGAGTCACAGTCAAGCCATTTCTTCAAGAGTCTTGCAATACTGGTTGACCAAGAGCTGACCAATAACTGATGTTTAAAGATTGAGAATAATTTTCAAGTTGAGGATTTGGAACATTTACTTGTTATCTAAGAAGTGGATAACTTCTAATACCAAATCTTATCAGCATCCAGATTTCTGATAGATAAGAAGAAAATTAAAAGAAAATTAAAAATTAAAAAAAAACATAATAAGACTCTGTCAATCACATTAGAAAGATATTAAATGAGCACAAAATATCCATAGCCCTGTCATTGTAGAGAGTATGGAATTAACATTTAACAACAATGTTATGCATAGTCAATTACAATTACAGAATTACAAATGAAACAGAGAAAGAAAAATTTAGTATGTGAAATTACTATAGGATGAGAAGTTATATTTCATCATTCAACTTTCCTCCTTCCAAACATACATTCCAAGCTCCAGTGATTCCTTCCTCTAAATCTTTCCTACCCCCAACTCAACTGATCCAGTCTCTGCTCTCTTCTTTTTCTCTGGCCAGTTCTTATACTGAGAAAACCTTCATGAATCCCTCCTTAGAGTGGTGGGTTTTCTCTATATGTGCTTTGGTCACGACATCATCATTTATAATATATACCATTGTAGTTAACTATGTAAATATTTATCTCTGTATATCTCCATATAGGTTTTGATATTATTTATCTTCAAGAATTTCTGATACAAGGACCTCTGAGAAATACTTTTTTTAATAGTCAATGAATAATTATATGAATGGCAATGATAGAAAGATAAACTTCTGCTATTAAAAATTGCAAGTAGGCAATTATATGACAATACTGCTGCTCATCATACATAGAGGATAGAGGAGGAGGTTGAGTATAAACAAAGGGCTGGAGAAAAAGACAGAAGCACAAGTGATAAGACATTCTTTATAAAATAATAAAAATATATGGTACATTATTATACACACACACACACACACACACACACTTTAACCAGCTTTACTACTGTATCTGAAGCACTAGGAAGAAAATTATTTTCTTAGTAAATAAACATGACCATGATATAGGAAGAGGGAACTACTTGTCTTCATTCTATTCCAAATGAATTACTGATTTCTAATGCTTGCTAGATTATTAGATTCCTACTTTCCTGGTGTCTGTAAATATCCCCCGGCCTATGCATAACTTCCACATGGCTGTGACTGTTTTAGAAGGCATAAAATAAGCCAAAAACTTTGTAAAATTTTATTTTGGGCTACCAGTCTTTATTTTAGAGAGACTTGTTTATTGACATCTTTCTCATTTTGAGAGGGTGTCACTACTTCTAGCCCATAGACCAAGTACAGTATATCATGAAATTTTGTCATTCTTGCTTTTCAGGTATGATGAATCCCATAGCTTTGGTATGGAAATTATTGACTTTGATATAGAAATTACTGACTTTTTCCTCATAAAGTCTCAACTTAGAAATATGAAGTATCTACCTAACACTCTATACATCCATTTGTTTTAAAAAACCAGTTGAAGACTGACCTTTAGGCCCTTTATATTTTATCTATAGGTTTTTCAATTAGTACAAAAAAAAATGAAATAAATGAAGGTAAATAACTTTCAAGAGCAAGGCAGAATATTACTTTTACATGAAGGTACTTTATTAAAAAGTGTAATTCAATTATCTGTATCATGATATAAATATGTAGTTTAGATATTTTATCTTACATCAGGAAAAAGTAGGTTTTGTACTCTAAAATGAGTTTTTATTTAAAAATCATTTTTACAAAATAACCATGATATGAAGTCTTCTGTTGTCAATATAAGAATTCCCATATAATAGTTCTAAAAGTTCACACTAAATTGGCTCCAATAAAATGTATAACCTGTCTTCTCTTAAAAGATTTGTTTTTCTTCTAGAGGTCTGTTATTGCTGCCCATTTTGTAAACTTGCTTTTCTTTGCCTTGTGCAAATTCATAAATTCAATGTTATGCTGATTATTTTAATATCATTGCAATGGATGATCATAGTAACAGTTATTTCAAACAGGACAGTTTTGCAAGTATAAAAGTGTAAAAGAAACAGCAGATTTCAAAGCGTTTATAACATATGCAATGATAGTTTTTGGAGAACTATTAAGTACAATGCAAATGTTGTCAGGGCAATCAAATGCTAACCTTATTCAATTTAAAGTAATTGATTAATCTGTTATGAAATGAACAAATCCCTGTTTTTAAAGGTTTCTAAATTTTATAACATTTAATGCTTTTTTTTAAAAAAAATTTATTCCCCTAAGGAACAGATCTCCAGAAAAAAATAAATAAGTGACACAAAAGTCAGTAAATTAAAAATCTACTTTGTATTTATCTATAATTTAAATACAAAGTATCTTTGCAACATGTAACAAACCTACTTCAGAAAGAAACTGGTAATTTTTAAAGAGATTTAAGATGAGTAGCTTCCTGAATTTCTTTACATTTACTTTAACTTAAAACTGTCTTGCTTACCTTGTCCAATAAAATACAGACATTTAATTTCCTCAGTATGAAGCAATGCTGTCCCAAGAAAATAAGATGTGTGCCATATGTGTAATTTTAAATTTCCAAATATGCACATTTCAAAAGGAAAAAAGAACCAGGTATATTCAATTTAATAATAGATCTTCTTTAATCCAACATTTTAAAAATTGTATTATTTTAAGATGTGAATAATATAAATATATGTGTTGAGATATTGGTTCTTTCCTCCTCCCCTTCCTCCTCCTCCTCCTTTTACTTTCTCTTTTTTTGGCACTGAGCCTTTGAAATCTGATGTCTACTTTACATTTACAACATGCCTCAACTTGGAAAAATGGCATTTCAAAGGCAGAATTCCCTCATGCAGCCAGTAGCCACTGTATTTTACAAAACAGCTCAAGTGTTATTCCGGTCATAGAAGGGTTATCTTCTGAAATTTCAAAAGAAATCTCTAAGAGTGTCTGAGGACTGAATGCAGAGAACAGCAACTTTTTTGTTATTGTTTCAGTGGCTATTAATAGAAGGTCTCTTCCACAAGAGAGGGATTATCCCAATTTACCTGTTTTTCCTCCAAATATCAACAGACAGGTAAACCACTGTGTTTAAAGGTCTCCGGGTTTCTTCCCTCCATCCCCCATGCTATTAGTGCAGGGGATTTGCATTCTTCTTTCTCCTCTATAGTGCCCATTATTTGGAGCATACAAGGGAAGATTAAATAATGGGATCTATAAGATTTTAGAAATGAGGCATCCAGTGAAGTCTTCTGTTTCCAGATGTACTTTGGAAACAGATTATCTTTCCTGAACAATGAGACCTGCTCCCCTGCATTTTTAATTGTTACTCAGCCAATAAGCTCTCAGTGTTGCAGACCATTTCTCAGTTCCTATGTTGAAATATAAATGGCCCTGAGTGGCTTACTCTATCAGTTGATGACATCTTTATATGTAATATTTTTGAACAGGAAATCAGATTACTTTCCTCCTTGCTAAGATTATCTTAAAGAGCATGGGAGAGCTGTTCAGTTTTGATCTGGGAGTGTTTCATTAGTGGACTGACCTGAGAGAGGTTCTGCTGAAGGGGGCTCTGAGAACTTAATAGGCTGGAACAGATACGGGTGGAGATGGACTCAAGGTTGGAATGGACAGGGAGGGAGCAAAGATATGGCCTACATGTTAGCAAGCATTTCAGATGCTTGGGATCTCAAAATTGCAAATTCCTTGCTTATTATTGATTTGCTTTTATTTCTTAGAAGAGAAAGAAGTGCATGAGGTTTATTTTCAACATTGAAGATATACATGATTGGAAAAGTGAAATAAAGAAAACAGACATTTATACATGCACACTTTGTTAGTTTTACTGATTGTCTTTCGTAGAAAGTTAGAGATGGAAGGTATGACAAAAATCATCAACCTCATCTCTTCATATAATCTGGAAATTGAAGTACACAGAGGTCAGGTGGGTTTTTTAGGGACACAAAAGAAGAAACAGCAGCAGAGTGGTCTACAGATTGAATGCTTATAGGACTGTGGGGTGAAAGACAGGTGTTTAGGATTGAAGTCAGTCCTAAAATGAAGTCACCTAAAATGAAGTTCTTATTCATTCTGGTATTGTTTTATAATTTCTATATTTGTTTTCATAATGCAATTACTTTTTATTTTGTCTCTCTTGCTAGACTGCAAGTCACACAGGGCAGAAGCTTTATTTGTTGCAGAGCTACAATCTAAATTCAGTCATCACAGCTTTTGGGAAATAGCAATACTACTCAAATGGCCATGTACCATCTTGAATTATTTTATGAAGATAATAAAAGGCATAAAATAAATGAACCTACTTTAATCAAGTTCTAAAGACTGCAGAAAATCAAAGTTAAATATTCAGTTCCAAAATATCAGTTGCTTATTCAACAGGGCTTTTCTTTTCTTTCTCCTGATATTTGGGTTCCCTGAGATTGTTGCAGATCATTTCTCATGATCCAAATAAGGAATGAAGTCCATTTAAAGAGGAATGAGTATCTCCCCTTACCATCTCCCCAGCCCCTCAAAAATACTTAAGTGCTTTGTTTTATAGTTTAGATTTCTCAAAATTTCTGTGCAGGGAAAAAAAATTAGAAGGTCAAGTACAGGAATCATTTATTGAATCTAAGGATGAGTGGAGCAAATTATCCTACTAAAAGAGAAGTGTGCGTAGGAAGAGAAGACCATGCACCTACTGAGCAAGAAGTGGCCATATTAAGCGGGCGTCTGTGCCTTCCTCATTTAACTTTCAACTTCTCCATTGGAAGTGTCCCTCTGTGCATCTCCTTCTTTCCTCTTCACTTTCAAACAATAATTGAAAAATATGACTTCTCTTACATCTTAGATTTCTTCACTCTGAATTCTTATTACTATAACTCAAGTTTCCATCATTTCTTAACTGACATACTTGATCATACTTGATTTGGTCCCACTGTGTTCTTAACACAGCATCTGAATTGATCTTTCAAACAGAAATCTCAACATGTAACTTCCCTGAATAAAGCCTATTAAAAGTTTGTGCAATTTTTCGGATAAAAACTGGAACTTTTAAGGAGGACATGGCCTGATCTGACTCTACCTACCATTCTCCAGGGTTAGCTCACAGCCTGGCCCTATTGCTATTGTTCTCTGGCTTCAGCCACACTGGCCTCATCCACAGCTCACAGTTTTGTCAATTCATTCTGTGACCCCCTCACTACTCCTTTTCCTGTTTATCTCCCATTTCATCAGTTAGTCTTCCTAGAACATCTAGAGGAGTTCTTATTCCTTCTGGTATTGTTTTGTAATTTCTATATTGTCTTCATAATGCAATTGCGTTTTATTTTGTCCCTCTTGGTAGACTGCAAGTCACACAGGGCAGAAGCTTTACTTGTTATACCTCTGCATTACCAATAGCTACGAATGCCTTGCACATATGCACACATATTTATTCAGTAAAATATAAGTAAATGTGTGTATGTGTGGATGAATAAACGGATGAAAACAATGAAATTCTTTTGGAGGGGGGATGGTTAAAGAGGATGAAACTCAGAGGCACTTGACCACTGAGCCACATCCCCAGTCTTATTTTGTATTTTATTTAGAGACAGGGTCTCACTGAGTTGCTTGGCACCTCACATTTTCTGAGGCTGACTTTGAATTTGTGATTTTCCTGTCTCAGCCTCCTGAGTCACTGGGATTACAGGTGTGCACCACTACGCCCTGCTAGCAGTGAAATTCTTACTTCTCTCCTAAAATAGTACACAGTGTCTTGAAGAATTTGCAGGTATCTCATGGCCTAAATAGAGCTGGAAGCACTTGTCTAGGCTTAACTTCCAGATGTATCAACTTTTTCTGGCATCTCACCTGCAGATAACTGGTAGATATAGTATGCACTACCTGAAATTGGGAAAGCCATGAGTAACCTGCTATTTGTAGGCTAGATATGCACTTCACCTATGCCAGTATACAGATTTATAAGGAAAAAAATGGCTTGGGGTGAATGGCAGCAAAAAATAAATAAATAAATAAAAGAACTTCACTTTCACAGAGAAAATAATAAGGTCTCATATGAAGAGTACAGTTTTCTAGAGCCAGAATAACCTGTCTTTGAAATGCAGATTTTAAAAAGATCTATACTTTTTTAATTTTTTTGAATAATAAAATGAGGTAATTATGAAGTGCTTATCAGAGTACCAGGTGCAAAAAAATTATTATTAGTTTCTTTCTTTTCTTCCATCTATCATAAGGCACCTACCTGCAATGGGCATTGCTGAAGGCATTTTGCAAATACTTCTATATTTGCTTAAAACTCTGTGGTGAGAAAAGTAAGCTCACTAAGTTAAAAAATGTGTTGCTTTCTCCAGACATTGCATCTGACCTCATAAGAAGTTACTAAACAATGGATCCTGACATGATAGACTGTTTTGTCAAAAAAGAGACTTGAGAAATCTGCCAGTTGAAATGTAATCTTGTGTCATCATGCAAATTGGCGTATACTAAAAATCATCCATCTCTCCTCTTCTGTAATTGTGCCTGGAGGTTTAAATTGCTGGCCAGGAACTATTGCTACCAATCTATGACAGGGACAGAAAAGTGACTTAGAGGAGCCACGAGAATGTGCCTCAGTGGCCTACTCCATCTCAGGAGTCAAGGTGTGCCTAAGGCTTCCTTCCTTCTTCTTAGGAGCCTGTGGGCTTGAAAAAACTTTTCTAGAATTAAACTTGTTGTTTCTGGGTGTTTGGGTGTATTTTAACAGCCTCAGAGGAAGACGAAAACATACTTTATTTTCTAGCTGCACATCAAAGGAAGAAAATAAATATTGTAAAACATATATATTTTTCTCCCTAGCAGGGAATACTTTCTGGGATCGCTGTGACTCTTCACATATTTTCTTGGATGGGGTAATGCTTGGGCCACAATTCACCCTTAGAGACCTCAAAAGATTCTAAGTACAAAGGATATGAGACTTGCAAGTAGGAAGTTGAACTAATTCATTATGATCGGGTAACTTCTTGAGGAAAGAGAAAAAGAATTAGGAAAAAAAAAAGTAAACAGGTGAATGTCTTGGAGTAAAGGATGGCCTTCCGGTACATTTCTATCTTGCTAACAACCGTTTATAAAAAAAGCCTCTCGTTATTAATTTAAAATACTTGCAAATATAACGTTGAGTTAGTCATTACAAATGAATTAACCTTAAAACTACTTATCAGAATTAACATGTCTATTTTATACATTTATGATATCTCCTGAAAAGATCACTGGCTTTGAGTTTCTTGTCAGCTTCTGCATAGGAAAACCTCAAAAAGCTGAGTTATTCTTTTTCAGAAATGTTTGAAACAAGATCCAACTCTGAAACTACATCCTGACTTCAGGAAGTGGTTAAGACCCGGGGGCAACGATTGCTCCGAAGACTTGTGAGACATTGCTGAGGAAATATGAAGGTTGATTCTTAAATATTTTTGACAGAAAATGTCAGATAAACAGATCTTAAAAAAACACAATCTTTCTACTCAAGAGCTATTTTTAATCATTACAAGTCTCAACAAACATGGTATTTTTAAACTAGGAAGCTGGAAAAAAAAATTTATTTTTAAATTGTCCTTTGTGGGTTTATTTTCCTCATAGCTGCTTCTCTTGGGTACATCTGAGTTTTGTTAAGTGTTGTTTCTAGGTTGATAAAGATTGAGAAGTGTGGTGGGGAGATGGTGAAATACCCTCATAGGGGCATACACACTCACACACACACTCTGATCTGGAGACACAGAGACGATGTCATCACACGTGTGTGGAGAGCAGTATCAAGAGAACTGAGGCCACCCTCAGTAAGTAAGTTGATAATAACTTACTTCAATGGCAATATTTCATATTTAAAATGTTTTTAAGGGAACCATAAGACAGAGAAAACTAGATTCAAAGACAATTTTCAAAAATTATTAATATTATTATTGTCATCAATAATTACCTTGATTGAGAAATTTAATACATTTTACACTGGAATTTTTCACAAAAAGTGAATAGGGAATCCATACATATTTCAGGAAAAAGCTTTAAAACTACTAAAACAGAACAGGGCACAGTTAGAACTTAATTATTTGTTTTAGAAACTCAGTATTTAAATCCACATTTTAAGTGTTACCAATTCCTTAATAATATCCTATATTAAAATACATTGCAGTAGTTCAGATTTAACATGTCACATGTAAAATATCAAATTCAAAATATCACTTACATAAATAATCACAAACACTTGAAGAAATAATTTCTAAACATGTGATTAGTACTCTAGGAAAAAGAAGGGTTGATATCCTTATGTCTTCTTGGTGTTAATATTCTGAGCTATTGTTTTCCAATATGTTCATTTCAGTCAAAGGACAATAGGAAAACTATAGCATGTTCATTTTGATTAATTTGACAATCATGTATTAACCATCTGTCAGGTTCCAGATGTGTTCTGATACTTTAGATTTGGCAATAAACAAAAGAGAACAAAACAAAAACACAAAACACTGTCTTCATGTAGTTTGAATTCTAATTGAAGGACCTAAGCAATAAAACAAAACAAAATAAAATAAAAACAACACATAACACATCTGTATGTTGTATAGTTAAAAAAATTGTGAGACCTATATGTACAAACCTGCTGGGCACTTCCAGGTCTTTGGCTACACTCAAAGTAAACCATTGAGAACCATTATAACGTTTAAGGCAGAGAACTGCATGTATGTGACTTGTGCTTCACTTCAGAGTTAGAGACAGACCCAAGAGCTATTAGATAAATCCAATAAGTTGATTACTAGACATTTGGCATAATATTATAAAATTCTCATGATAGCCTCCCATGTTTGTGATGTTGACATTTACTGAGTAACTGTAGACTATATTTAGTAAGCTATATAGACTGAATTTAGGAAATTAACCTTGTAGTTAATATTCCACAGATGGATGATTGGTAGGAACAAAGATGGACATAGGTTTATCTGACATACTGACAAGAATATTAACAATGGGGGGCTTGGACTTACACTGAATAAGAGTCTGTGATTAAATCAGAGTTCAGAGGAAGTTTATCACGTCTAATTTCTTTGTCAATTTTGATGAGACTGAGAAATTTCCTTATGAACCACTATGGGCTGTACTATGTCAGCACTAAACCCCTGTAACCTCAGAACATGATTGTAGTTGGAGATAGGGCTGTCATAGAGGCAACTGAGTTAAATGAAGTAGAGAGAAAAGATCATATGAAAGCCACAGGTGGAGTCAGTTACTTGTAAGTCAAGAAGAGAAATCTCAGAGATTTCATCTATGATATCTGTTATGAAAATCCTGGGCAGACCAACAATTGAACAGTCTGATCCCCCCAAAATAACAACTACAATTTTAGATAAAGTAAAATGAAAAACTACACTATAATTCTGAAAATGAATAAAAACACTCTGTAAAAGAGCCAACACTTGGAAGAAAGGACTAGGACAGATTATTTAAATGTTGGTTGTTTGTATGTAGCTCTTATCCTGAAAACAGATTACCACCATAGTGCAAAATATAGTAGTGAGTGAAAATTTTGAAAATCTGAAATACTCTGGCCTACAGAAATAGAAGACAGTATTTAGGGCAACCAGAGCCGCTGGAAAGTGTAGAGAGGATTCCATGAAGAGACAAGATACCCAAATTCTATGTAGTGCCTTATATCATGCATGTGCAGGGCAGAATGTAAAGGCTCTAGCTAGAAAGGAACTGGAATGAGATTTTCAAGCAAATTGTAACCTAAATTGAAAGAAGAGAACATTTTAGATGATGGTTAAAAAAACCTTGAGTCTTCACAGTACAGCTTTTACAAAATCCAGGATACAAAGCCAAAATTTCCCCATATAGAAAGAATCAGGAAAATGTGATCTATTCTCTGAAGAAAAATTAATTAATGAAGGCTGACCTCCAAATAACTCAGATGACAAATTTTGCAGACAAGAATGTTAAAGCAGTGATTAACTATGCTTAAGAAGGTAAATAAAAAATAGGATCAGAATAAAAAAAAACTTAAAAAATGTAAGCAGAGAATTACAAACTACAAAAAAAACCAAATAAAAAGTATATAGCTGAAAAGTAAGATATCTAACATTTATAAAAATTGTTATGTAAGTTTAACAGCAGAGTGGTGATGATAGCAGAAAGAGTAAGTCAACTTGAAGACAAATCATTAGAAATGATCCAATCTGAGGATTGCAAGGAAGAAAAATACTGAAATAAATTATATAAACTCGATAGTAGAGGGAACTGGGACCAAAGACAGAGCAGGCCCAGCGGCCTGCTGAGGGGCAGAGCCGCCCCCCACCCCCCTCGCCTGCCAGGTAGGGGAAGGGTGACCACCGACAGAAAAGGCCCAGTGGCCCAGGGCGGGACAGAGCTTCCAATCACTCCTGCAAGGTAGGCGGGCCTGCGACCCACCAGCAGAAGAGGAGCAGTCGCCTGCTGAGAGGCTGAGCCGCCCCCTCCCCCTGCGCCGGCATAGTAGAGGGAACTGGGACCAAAGACAGAGCAGGCCCAGCGGCCTGCTGAGGGGCAGAGCCGCCCCCCACCCCCCTCGCCTGCCAGGTAGGGGAAGGGTGACCACCGACAGAAAAGGCCCAGTGGCCCAGGGCGGGACAGAGCTTCCAATCACTCCTGCAAGGTAGGCGGGCCTGCGACCCACTGGCAGAAGAGGAGCAGTCGCCTGCTGAGAGGCTGAGCCGCCCCCTCCCCCTGCGCCGGCATAGTAGAGGGAACTGGGACCAAAGACAGAGCAGGCCCAGCGGCCTGCTGAGGGGCAGAGCCGCCCCCCACCCCCCTCGCCTGCCAGGTAGGGGAAGGGTGACCACCGACAGAAAAGGCCCAGTGGCCCAGGGCGGGACAGAGCTTCCAATCACTCCTGCAAGGTAGGCGGGCCTGCGACCCACTGGCAGAAGAGGAGCAGTCGCCTGCTGAGAGGCTGAGCCGCCCCCTCCCCCTGCGCCGGCATAGTAGAGGGAACTGGGACCAAAGACAGAGCAGGCCCAGCGGCCTGCTGAGGGGCAGAGCCGCCCCCCACCCCCCTCGCCTGCCAGGTAGGGGAAGGGTGACCACCGACAGAAAAGGCCCAGTGGCCCAGGGCGGGACAGAGCTTCCAATCACTCCTGCAAGGTAGGCGGGCCTGCGACCCACTGGCAGAAGAGGAGCAGCCGCCTGCTGAGAGGCTGAGCCGCCCCCTCCCCCTGCGCCGGCATAGTAGAGGGAACTGGGACCAAACACAGAGCAGGCCCAGCGGCCTGCTGAGGGGCAGAGCCGCCCCCCACCCCCCTCGCCTGCCAGGTAGGGGAAGGGTGACCACCGACAGAAAAGGCCCAGTGGCCCGCGGCGGGACAGAGCTTCCAATCACTCCTGCAAGGTAGGCGGGCCTGCGACCCACCGGCAGAAGAGGAGCAACGGCCTGCTGGGAGGCAGAGCCGCCCCCTCCCCCCCGCGCCTGCAAGGTAGTCGGAACTGAGACCACCATCAGAACAGGTCAGACCTGCAACCGAGAGACAGAACAGGCCCAGTGGCCTGAGGAAGGGTAGAGCCGCCCCCCCCCACACGCCTGCAATGTAGGCGGACCTGCGACCCACTGGCAGTACAGCCCCAGAGGCCTGCAGAGGGGCAGTGCCGCTGCCTGCGCCTGCAAAGTAGGCAGAACTGCGACCACCGACAGAACAAGCCTAGCGGCCCGCAGAGGGACAGAGCCGCCGCCCGCGCCTGCAAGGACGGCGGACCTGCTACCGACTGGCAGAGCAGGCCCAGTGGCCTGCCGGCGTGGTAGGCACATTGCCCCAATTGGCGGAGGGGCAGAGCCGCCGCCCGTGCCTGCGAGGGAGACTTTGCAACTATACAAGACCAATATAAATATATAGGGGGAAAATTCAATAGCACAACAGTTTCACCAAGAAGAAAGGAACGCGAACAGTATGAAGAGACAAGGAAAGAAAGGACCACAAGCATTGCAGGTCAACTCAACTTTAGAAGAGGTAATAGCTGCAGCTGATGGAATGTCAGATAAAGAATTCAGGATATACATGCTTCAGATGATCTGGAGTCTCAAGGAAGACATCAGACAGCAAAATCAGACAATGAAAGATCACTTCAACAATGAATTACATAAACAAATCCAAGAAGCAAAAGATCAACTATACAGGGAAATAGAGGTTATAAAAAACAAACAAACAGAAATCCTAGAAATGCAGGAAGCAATAAGCCAACTTAAAAACTCAATTGAGAATACTACCAGCAGAGTAGAACACTTAGAAGACAGAACATCAGACAATGAAGATAAAGTATATCAACTTGAAAAGAACATAGACAGCTCAGCAAGACTGTTAAGAAACCATGAGCAGAACATCCAAGAAATATGGGATAACATCAAGAGACCAAATTTAAGAGTCATTGGGATACAGGAAGGAACAGAGTTTCAAACCAAAGGAATGAGCAATCTATTCAATGAAATAATTCGAGAAAACTTCTCAGATTTGAAGAATGAGACAGAACCCCAAATCCTAGAAGCCTACAGGACGCCGAATGTGCAAAATCATAAGAGACCCACACCTAGACACATTATAATGAAGATGCCCAACATACAGAACAAGGAGAGAATTTTAAAAGCTACAAGAGAAAGGAAGCAGATCACATTTAGGGGTAAGCCAATCAGGATAACAGCTGATCTTTCAACACAGACTCTGAAAGCTAGAAGATCCTGGAATAACATATTTCAAACACTGAAAGAAAATGGGTTCCAACCAAGAATTGTGTTTCCAGCGAAATTAAGCTTCAGGATGGAAGATGAAATTAAAACCTTCCACGATAAACAAAAGTTAAAAGAATTTGCAGCTAGAAAACCATCTCTTCAAAACATCCTTGGCAAAACATTACAGGAAGAGGAAATGGAAAATAACAATGAAAACCAACAGTGGGAGGTAGGACACTAAAGGGGGGAAAATAATCAAAGTGGAAAACAAACCATGTTTAGTAACATAAATAAACAAATATGGCTGGAAGAACAACCCATATCTCAATAATAACCCTAAATGTTAATGGCTTAAACTCACCAATTAAGAGACACAGGCTAGTAGAATGGATCACAAAACAAGACCCAACAATATGCTGCCTACAGGAGACGCATTTGATAGGAAAAGACATACATAGGCTGAAGGTGAAAGGTTGGGAAAAATCATATCACTCATATGGACTTCGGAAACAAGCAGGAGTATCCATACTCATATCAAATAAAATAGATTTTAAGCCAAAGTTAATCAAAAGGGATAAAGAGGGACACTACATACTGCTCAAGGGAACCATACACCAACAAGACATAACAATCATAAATATATATGCCCCAAACAATGGTGCAGCTATGTTCATCAAACAAACTCTTCTCAAGTTCAAGAGTCTAATAGACCACCATACAATAATCATGGGAGACTTCAACACACCTCTCTCACCACTGGACAGATCTTCCAAACAAAAGTTGAATAAGGAAACTATAGAACTCAATAACACAATTAATAACCTAGATTTAATTGACATATATAGAATATACCACCCAACATCAAACAGTTACACTTTTTTCTCAGCAGCACATGGATCCTTCTCAAAAATAGATCATATATTATGTCACAGGGAAACTCTTAGACAATACAAAGGAGTAGAGATAATACCATGCATCCTATCTGATCATAATGGAATGGAACTGAAAATCAACGATAAAAGAAGGAAGGAAAAAGAATATATCACTTGGAGAATGAACAATAGGTTACTGAATGATCAATGGGTTATAGAAGACATCAAGGAGGAAATTAAAAAATTCTTAGAGATTAATGAAAACACAGACACAACATATCGGAATCTATGGGACACATTGAAAGCAGTTCTAAGAGGAAAATTCATTGCTTGGAGTTCATTCCTTAAAAAAAGAAAAAAACAACAAATAAATGATCTCATACTTCATCTCAAAATCCTAGAAAAAGAAGAGCAAAACAACAGCAAAAGAAGTAGAAGGCAAGAAATAATTAAAATCAGAGCTGAAATCAATGAAATCGAAACAAAAGAAACAATTGAAAAAATTGACAAAACTAAAAGTTGGTTCTTTGAAAAAATAAACAAAATCGACAGACCCTTAGCCATGCTAGCGAAGAGAAGAAGAGAGAGAACTCAAATCACTAACATACGGGATGAAAGAGGCAATATCACAACAGACACTTCAGAAATACAGAAGATAATCAAAAATTATTTTGAATCCTTATACTCCAATAAATTAGAAGATAGTGAAGGCATCGATAAATTTCTTAAGTCATATGATCTGCCCAGATTGAGTCAGGAGGATATAGACAACCTAAACAGACCAATATCAATTGAGGAAATAGAAGAAACCATCAAAAGACTACCAACTAAGAAAAGCCCAGGACCGGATGGGTATACAGCAGAGTTTTACAAAACCTTTAAAGAGGAACTAATACCAATACTTTTCAAGCTACTTCGGGAAATAGAAAAAGAGGGAGAACTTCCAAATTCATTCTACGAGGCCAACATCACCCTGATACCTAAACCAGACAAAGACACTTCAAAGAAAGAAAACTACAGACCAATATCTCTAATGAACCTAGATGCAAAAATCCTCAATAAAATTCTGGCCACTCGGATACAAAGGCACATCAAAAAAATTGTGCACCATGATCAAGTAGGATTCATCCCTGGGATGCAAGGCTGGTTCAATATAAGGAAATCAATAAATGTTATTCACCACATCAATAGACTTAAAAATAAGAACCATATGATCATCTCGATAGATGCGGAAAAAGCATTCGACAAAGTACAGCATCCCTTTATGTTCAAAACTCTAGAAAAACTAGGGATAACAGGAACATACCTCAATATTGTAAAAGCAATCTATGCTAAGCCTCAGGCTAGCATCATTCTGAATGGAGAAAAATTGAAGGCATTCCCTCTAAAATCTGGAACAAGACAGGGATGCCCTCTCTCACCACTTCTGTTCAACATAGTTCTCGAAACACTGGCCAGAGCAATTAGACAGACGAAAGAAATTAAAGGCATCAAAATAGGAAAAGAAGAACTTAAATTATCACTATTTGCAGATGACATGATTCTATACCTAGCAGACCCAAAAGGGTCTACAAAGAAACTATTAGAGCTAATAAATGAATTCAGCAAAGTGGCAGGATATAAAATCAACACGCATAAATCAAAGGCATTCCTGTATATCAGCGACAAATCCTCTGAAATGGAAATGAGGACAACCACTCCATTCACAATATCTTCAAAAAAAATAAAATACTTGGGAATCAACCTAACAAAAGAGGTGAAAGACTTATACAATGAAAACTACAGAACCCTTAAGAGAGAAATAGAAGAAGATCTTAGAAGATGGAAAAATATACCCTGTTCATAGATAGGCAGAACTAACATCATCAAAATGGCGATATTACCAAAAGTTCTCTATAGGTTTAATGCAATGCCAATCAAAATCCCAACGGCATTTCTTGTAGAAATAGAGAAAGCAATCATGAAATTCATATGGAAAAATAAAAGACCCAGAATAGCAAAAACAATGTTAAGCAGGAAGTGTGAATCAGGCGGTATAGCGATACCAGACTTCAAACTATATTACAGAGCAATAGTAACAAAAACAGCATGGTACTGGTACCAAAACAGGCGGGTGGACCAATGGTACAGAATAGAGGACACAGAAACCAATCCACAAAACTACAACTATCTTATATTTGATAAAGGGTCTAAAAGCATGCAATGGAGGAAGGATAGCATCTTCAACAAATGGTGCTGGGAAAACTGGAAATCCATATGCAACAAAATGAAACTGAATCCCTTTCTCTCGCCATGCACAAAAGTTAATTCAAAATGGATCAAGGAGCTTGATATCAAATCAGAGACGCGCCGTCTGATAGAAGAGAAAGTTGGCTACGATCTACAGTCGGTGGGGTCGGGCTCCAAATTCCTCAATAGGACACCCATAGCACAAAAGTTAATAACTAGAATCAACAAATGGGACTTACTCAAACTAAAAAGTTTTTTCTCAGCAAAAGATACAATAAGAGAGGTAAATAGAGAGCCTACATCCTGGGAACAAATCTTTACTCCTCACACCTCAGATAGAGCCCTAATATCCAGAGTATACAAAGAGCTCAAAAAATTAGACAATAAGAGAACAAACAACCCAATCAACAAATGGGCCAAGGACCTGAACAGACACTTCTCAGAGGAGGACATACAGTCAATCAACAAGTACATGAAAAAATGCTCACCATCTCTAGCAGTCAGAGAAATGCAAATCAAAACCACCCTAAGATACCATCTCACTCCAGTTAGATTGGCAGCCATTATGAAGTCAAACAACAACAAGTGCTGGCGAGGATGTGGGGAAAAGGGTACACTTGTACATTGCTGGTGGGACTGCAAATTGGTGCAGCCAATTTGGAAAGCAGTATGGAGATTTCTTGGAAAGCTGGGAATGGAGCCACCATTTGACCCAGCTATTCCCCTTCTCGGTCTATTCCCTAAAGACCTAAAAAGAGCATGCTACAGGGACACTGCTACATGGATGTTCATAGCAGCACAATTCACAATAGCTAGACTGTGGAACCAACCTAGATGCCCTTCAATGGATGAATGGATAAAAAAAATGTGGCATTTATACACAATGGAGTATTACTCTGCATTAAAAAATGACAAAATCATAGAATTTACAGGGAAATGGATGGCATTAGAGCAGATTATGCTAAGTGAAGCTAGCCAATCCCTAAAAAACAAATGTCTAATGTCTTCTTTGATATAAGGAGAGTAGCTAAGAACAGAGTAGGGTCGAAGAGCATGAGAAGAAGATTAACATTAAACAGGGATGAGAGGTGGGAGGGAAAGGGAGAGAGAAGGGAAAATGCATGGAAATGGAAGGAGACCCTCAGAGGTATACAAAAGTACATACAAGAGGAAGTGAGGGGAAGGGGAAAAATAATACAAGGGGGACAAACGAATGTCAGTAAAGGGGGCAGAGAGAGAAGAGGGGAGGGGAGGGGAGGGGAGGGGAGGGGGGATAGTAGAGGATAGGAAAGACAGCAGAATACAACAGACACTAGTATGGCAATATGTAAATCAATGGATGTGTAACTGACGTGATTCTGCAATCTGTATATGGGGTAAAAATGGGAGCTCATAACCCACTTGAATCAAATTGTGAAATATGATATATCAAGAACTATGTAATGTTTTGAACAGCCAACAATAAAAAATTAAAAAAAAAAACAAAAAAAAACAAAAAAAAAAAACACACACACAAAAAAAAATAAATAAATTATATAAACTCAAGTATCTATAAAACAACATTAAAAGGTATATTTGTTATTTCATGTTAAAATATTACTGCATAATTAATTTAATATTAAAAGCTATATGTTAAAAAGTATATTCTCAAAAAGACAAGGGAACATACATCAGAAAATTAATCATAAGTCATAACATAATTAAGAAAAACAATATTTAAATAGATAATGGCTTGGAATCTTCCTAAATTGGTGAAAGATTAATTCATAGATTCAAGAAGCTGAGAAAAATCTCAAACAATAAAAATGAGAAATACTCTGCCAGGATACATAATAGTCAGTGAAATTTATAAGAACCAAAAAAACAAAGACAAAATCTTAGAAGCAGCCTGAGAAAAATGGTACACTACATGCAAGGGACTAGTAATTAAAATTATTGCTTACTATTCATCAGAAATTATGGAAGCCAGAAGTGAATGGGATGATGTCTAAGAAAGGCTGCGAGTGAAAGGCAAAACTCAGAGTATTATTTTGTAAAGCTTATATTTTCACATATATTTTACAAGAAGTTGCACATACAACAGACTCAATGTAGATTGTGAAAAATTAAGGGTACTGTGGCTGGGGACAGTGGTGCATGCCCGTAATCCCAGTAGCTTGGGAGCCTGAGGCAGGAGGATCATGAGTTCAAAGCCAGCCTCAGCAAAAGTAGAGCACTAAGCAACTCAGTGAGGCTCTGTCTCTAAATGCAATACAAAATAGGGTTGGGGATATGGCTCAGTGGTCAAGTGTCCCTGAGTTCAATCCCTCTTACCCCTCCACCCCCCAAAAAGGGGCATTATGTTCTAAAGAATAATTCCCTCATCCCCAAAGATGTCTACATTCTGTGTAGATATGTTACACAGCAAGTGAGAATGAAGCCTGTTAATCATCTGACTGTAAAACAGAGATTATTAATTCTGGGTTATTCTGGTTATCACATTGGTGATACCAATGTAGTCAGAAGGTGCTGAGGAAAAGGAAGCAGGGGACAGGAGAGGGGGTCACTGTGCTGCTGCTGAGGTCTCAACCTGCTACTAACAAGAGGCTTGAGGATGGAGAAAAAGGTCCATGAACTAAGGAGTACATGGAGCCAGTGAAACATAAAAAATGCAAACAGCTGGTACTCTCATGACCATTCAGAAGAAACAGCTCTGTAAACAACATAACTTTAGTTCAGTGAGAGAAAAAAAATTTCTTTTGAAAATTTTCTTTTCTTCCTCCTTCCTATTTTTCTACATTGACACTAATTTACTGAATTATTTAATGTGAGTTGATATAAAATGTTATTTTATTCTCATTAGAAATTTTATAAGATTTATTGTGAGTTGATATAAAATGTTATTTTATTCTCATATTAGAAATTTTATAAGAAATCTTGGCTAAGTGGTATAAAGTTAATAAATTAAAAGGTAAGAATCATAAGAATTTAAGAGCTTTACAAGTATATATTTACATCTCAATGCCTCAGATAATGACAGAAACACATATATCCAATCTTTTGTACTTGTAATATCATGTACTTTTTACTCATGAGTGGATTTATTTTTTGTTTGAACATATTCCCCATATCACTAATGAAGTGTTTTACTTGGATACATCCTAAATATATTTCATTTTTAATTCTTTGGGGATGCATATTTAATAATATGCGGAGATACAGCTCAGGAAATTTATGCAACTCAACAATTGGTGGAGTCTGATCTTTAAGCACACAGGTTTGTCAGTGATTTATAGAGCAGATACATGGGCAGATACACTGCCTGGAAAAATATTTATTACAAGTATTTGGAAGAATTTGGAACAAGGACCATTAGGAGACACATCTCAAACAAAGAACTGCCTCCTCCTTATCTCACAGACTAAACACAAGCTTTACAAGAGACACAATATGAATAGTTTTCTATTCAATTACAGAAGGAAGAAGGACCCTCTCATTGACAGTCTGTACCTTTCCATTTTTCATTAGTGATTATGTAGAAAATAGTTGTTCACTGCTAAAGAAGATAGAAAAAAATCGTAGTTTCCCCAAGGTCTCTCTACCACCATATTAGCCATCTTTGCATAACTGTGACAAAATAACCCCAAGATAAAAGATTTAAATGTTATGAGGTTTATTTGGCTCATGTTTTCAGAGGTTTCTGTCCGTGGTTTGTTGACTGTTGCTTTTTGTGCCTGTTGAAAGGCAGAATATCATGGTGGGAATATGAAGCAGGGAAGTTGCTCACCTTATAGAAGCCAAGTAGCAAAGAGAGAGATATGGGAAGGCTGGAGTCCCAACACCTCTCTCAAGGGCACACCCACATTGACCTAAATACCTTCCACTAGGCTCCACCTCTTAAAAGTTCCACTGTCTCTGAACAGCTACAGCTGCTACCAACTAGCAAACAAGTCTTTAGCTTGAACCTTTAAGGGACAATTAAGATCCAAACCTCAACACCCTTTGGAGTCCTAAAAAGATTACATTAACAAATGTTATAATAAGCTCTGAATTATTTGTTTATTTATTGTATTTTTTAATTTTTAAAACCCTTTACAATGTAGACTTAATTATTGAAATGTGACAGATTGTGAAGCAACATTTTCTTAGGGAGTGCTGTAAAAGTGGCATTTAAATCATATATGGCAATATTACTGTTAAAATCTGAAGCTCCCAAAGAGGGAATCTTAGGGTTTATACTATGTTCTTTTTATTAGAGTATTACAAAGGAGTTGCTGCTCAGTGTACTTGGACCAACTGAGTGTCCATGAGCACTACAAAGAATTCTAGAATGGCTTGCCAATCAGATAGGTAGATTTGACAGAACATTGAAAACTCTATAATTTTACCTTTGTAAATGAAACTAAATATTTGAAGCTTGCTTTACTTAATCTTGGAACTGAATCATTTATAAAGAGCTAAAAGATTTTTCCAATTAAATATATTTAAATAAATTTTTTAAAATTTTATTTTGTTTTAATTGTTGATAGAACTTTATTTATTTATATGCAGTGCTGAGAATCAAACCCAGTGCCTCACACATGCTAGGCAAGTACTCTACCACTGAGTTACAACCTTATCCATATTTGAATAAATTTTATGTTCTCATTTTATATTTCAATTTCCCACTGAAAGAGCAATGCCAATTGTAACTTATTTTAATACATGACTCTTCGGGCAAAGAACCTTCTTCAAGAATGATATATATAGAAGCACTTCTGCAGATATTAGAGTAAAAGATTGGGAATTAATCTTGTTGATGTAACAATTTCAGAAGGGGAATATAAAAATATTTAACAGGTTCTAATAAAATATTCCATTAACTAAACCAAATCCCTGCTATATCCCTTATGATTTAGATATAGTTTATTATCTTTTAAACAACTTTACTAGATAGGTATTATTATTATTTTTTTAAGAGAGAGAGAGAGAGGAGAGAGAGAGAGAGAATTTTTTAATATTTATTTTTCAATTTTTGGCGGACACATATCTTTATTTTTTTTAAATTTTATGTGGTTCTGAGGATCGAACCCAGCACCCCGCGCACGCACGCCAGGCGAGCACGTTACCGCTTGAGCCACATCCCAGCCCCAAGGTATTATTATTATTATTATTATTTATTTTTATTTTGGTTTTACTTTCTCAGGCTTTGCTTTTTCTTTATGCTTCATTATCTGATTCTCAGGCCTCAGAGCCACGTACATTTTTAAAATTAAATTTATTTTTAACAGATGAATAAAGATGTTACTGTATATATTAATAGGGTACCATGTAATTTCAATACATGTATACATTGTGTAATGTTTAAAACAGGCTAAACACATGTAATTTCTCAAACACTTATCATCTATGTATGGTGAGACTTGCAAAATCCTTTCTTCTGGCTCTTGGAAATGTACAGTACATAATTGTTACCTATTATCACCCTCCTGTGCAATAGCACACCAGTACTTAATACTCCTTTTTAACTATAATTAGTACCCATTGGTCAACATTTCCCCCTTTCTACTCCCTTGAATTAAGAAATTAAGGTATTTAAAAGAGCAAAAACTTGTACAAATGAAAACTACAAAGCACTGCTGAATGAAATTAATGAAGACATGCATAAATGGAAAGTTATGCTGTATTCCTGGACTGGAAGACTTAATGGTGTTAAAATGTTGGTATTACCCAAAGTGATCTATAGAGTCAATGGGACCTCTATCAAAATCTCAACAGTTTTCACACACACACACAAAATCTATCTTAAAATCATATGGAATATCAAAGGACCACAATAGCCAAGACAATCTTGATAAAGAACAAAGTCAGAGATCTAAGACTTTCTGATCTCAAAACTTTCCACAAGACTATAAGAATCAAAACATACTGGTACTGGAATAATAACAGACATATAATAGCTCAGAAATGATCCTTCACATAAGTGACCAAATTATTTCTAATAATAGTTCCAAATATCATTCAATAAGAAAAGGAAAGCTTTTTTTTTTAACCAAATGGTACTGGGAAAACTGAATATCCACATGAAAAAGAATGAAGTTGTAGTTGTACCATACCCAAAAATTAGCTCTAAATGGATTAAAACCTAAACCTAAGATCTAAAACATCAGAACTTTTATAAGGAAAGATACAGTAAAATATTAACAACATTCAATTTGTCAATACTATTTTTAACATAAATCCAAGACATAGACAACAGAAGAAAAATAGAAATTGGACTTCAGTAAAAAAATAAAAAATTAAAAGTGTGCATCAAAGGACAGTACTAACAGTAAAAAATCTACTCTTCTAATGAGATAAAAGACTTTTATACTATACGTCTGGTAAGGCGTTGATACCAGAATGTATAAACCTCTAAAATTCAATAATAAAATTGTCTCTGAACAAACTGATTCCAAAATAGACAAATAATTTGAGTACAAAAGACTTCCAAATACATACAAAGATTCATCACTCTTCATTAGGAAAATTCCAATCAAAACTAAAATGAGATGTAATCATTAGGATGGCTGCTATCAAAAAAACAAAACAAAACAAAAATAAATAATAACAAGGGTCAGAGAGGATGTGGAAAGGTTAGAATCCTGTGTACAGTTGGTGGGAATTTAAAATAGCACAGTCAATGTTAAAAACAGTGTGGCAGTTCCTCAAAACATTAAAAAGTAGAATTACCATATGATACAGAAATTCTACTTTTGGGTATATATGCAAAAGAATTGAAAGCAATGAATTGAAGAGAAATTTATACCCCCATGCCCATCACAGACTTATTTACAATAGCTGAAATGTGAAAACAAACAACTGAAGTGTCCTTCAGGGGATGAATAGATAGCAAAATGTTGTATATACACATGGTAGAATATTATTCAGTCTTAAGAAGGAAGGAAATTCTGACATATGTCTCAACATAGATGAACCTTGAAGGCATTATAGTATGCAAAATAAGCCAATTATAAAAAGGCACGTACTGTATAATTCTACTTATCTGAAATACTTAGAATAATCAAAATCATCAAGACAGAAAGTAGAATGGTGGTCGCCAGAGCCTGGAGGGAGGGTGAAATGGGGAGTTGGTGTTTCATGGAAAAGAGTTTTGGTTTTACACGATATAAGAATTTTGGAGATGGATGGTAGTGATGGTTGCTCAACACTATGGAAGTAACTAGTGTTACTGAACTGCACACTTAAACATGCTAAGACGGTAGATATTTTCTGTATTTGACCACAAAGGAAAAAATTACATAATCAAATTACATAATGAACAAACAGAATACAGTAGTAAAGGACTGACCCTCAAAGAGTCTATAACACAGGGTCATAGCTGACTGATCTGCTGGGCTATTCAGGTTTCCAGGTAAAGACATCAAAGTGAGACAAGTTCTATATTTTGAAAACACGACCAATCTCTAAAAATGCAAATTAGGTTCATTTTTATAAATGTAGGGTTTTTGTTTTGTTTTGTTTTGTTTACCTTGGAAGGTAGGTTTTTGAACTGGAAGACTGCTTGACATTATGCTTTGTAATTTACACATATATGCCACATATTTTCTTTTGTATGTGTTAAAAATCACACAATAATAATTTTTTAAAATCTTGAAAAAAAACTCAGATATTTTGTTTGGGATTTCATTATTCTCTAGGTGTCAGCAACATGTCTCCCATTTATTCCCATGTTGATAATTTATAATGAAATTAAATGCTTGGTTTAACGAACAAAAAAATTGTATAGGCTTTCTATAATACTATAGAAATTACATTATTTAGATAAATTGCATTTTAATTTTTACAAGACTGGACATTTCCATTACATGGCATCATACCCATCTGTATGTGCACACTGACTCACTTTTAAGCACTCACACTCACACTCACAAATCATCTGTTAGGCAGCCTTGTTTTTTCTGAAGTCCAAATGAGTAAGAAGAAAGTCTCCAATATGTAAATTAAGGGCCACAGTATCAGGCATTAAGCTTCATGCATTGTTTTTATAATAGTATAGATAATTTTTACTTTAGTTTTCCCAAATTTGATGTGGAGTAGTTATTGCACTAATACAACATTTATCAGAATAAATACATAAATATTAAAAAACAAAAAAATCAGTTGTACTGACACAAGCAAATAGAGTTGAGAGCCTGCCAGTGAGGAATGAGATTTTAAAATTATAAAAACAATAGATTTCTGCCATAATTTCAGATAGGCAAAAATAGGTATTAATATGAATGTTTCAAAAGTCTAAATTTACAACCAGACAACATGAGATAATTTAAGTCCACTCTGAATGTTACATTTTTAGCTAGATGATTTTTCTTTTAAAGCAATTATAGGTTAAGCAAGAAAATGTTGGCATGCAAAACTCAGGTATTTGCAATAGTTTTAGTGCCCATTGTAGACCTTTCATTCTCCAATATCCCTGGATGAAGATTTTCTTGAATATTCACTCACTGTCACCCGCAAAATGGTAGTTGGCCAATATTCTAAAACTCAATCCAAACAGTCAGCAAATAGAAGCTGCATGGCTGGCCTTATCTCAAAGGCCAATGCTGCTTATGTGCCTTGGGATATCGATTATTTTTTCTTTAACAGAAGAAACTGCAAAAATCAAACTTCTGCCTCTAGAGTAGAAGTGCCAGCCATCAGTAATCAGTAGGCCATGAAGGAATGAGAAAACATCAGTAAACCCAGAATGGAAAAAAAAAAAAAAAGATGAGAAAATTTGCAGGAAGGGAAAACAGCTTTCTGGAGCCTAAAATTTAATCACATGACCAATGCAACATTAATAATAAATTCAGAAACTTTTGTTTGAACAAAAAAAAATAACCTATTTGTGTAAGGAATAAAACTAGAACTAATCAATATCATTAAAAGCATTTTCTTTAAATTTATATCTAATAACTACCTAATTCTCTCAATAAAGAAAACTTACCCAAAATGATGGTATTTTTTTGTTTGTTTGCCTAAATTAAAGTAGTACTTTCTTAACCCACCCTCAACAGGGCTATCCACTGTTTCTTCTGTCTTCCCTTACAGGTTACTAGTGTTATATACATAGGGATCAGTTCATAAAAATTGTTCACAATGTTTTATTATTTCTTCCTCAGCAATGGTCAAGTCATTCTGAACTCATAAACTCCCTTAGAAGGACTGTCATTGAGGCATTATAAAAATAGATTGTGTGACTGGAAATAAAAAAGTAAAATTAATTCCACAAATATTTGTTGAGCTCATACCATGTGTCAGCGGCATTATAATTGCTAAATATAGCAGTATAAAAATCAGTTCTTGGCTTCAAGGAGCTCGCAGTCTCATGAAGAGGAGTGACGTAAAACAGTTAATTATAATAAAATGTAATAAATGTTCTTTATCTAGGAAGAAGAGAGGGAAGAACCAAACTAGCCCGAGAATAGAAAGGTTGGGCCTTTAGATGACTGTGTCTTAATATATTAAAGAAACAGTAGGATCTAGTCAGAGATAATGGCTGCATCATTTCAAGATAGTAAAACAATGAGAAAATGCACAGAGAAAATGCAAAGCACAGCACAGAAGAGGAACTAGGACATTCTGGAATTGCTGACCATGAAATGCAAGTCAGGTATAAGAGATGAGGATAGACAGTTAATCCATATATGATATATCTCATTAATGATCTAGGCTATAATTTTATAAAACACATTAAGTAAGGTTAGCAATTTAAAAAATAATATTATAACAGCATTATTCATAATAACCAAGAGATGGAAAAATCACCCAAATGATCACTAATGGAACCATTGATAAATGACATATAAGATATATATATATATATATATATATATATATATATATATATATATATATATCTTATTCAGCCTTAAAAAGGAATGAAATTTTGACACAAGCTACATGGGTCAGCTTTGAAGATATTGCACTAAGTAAAATAAGTGAGTCATAAAAAGAAAAATACTGCAATATTGCACTTAGATGAAGGTCCTAGAATAGTCAAATTCAGAGACAGAAAGCAGGATGATGGCTAGCAGCATCTGAGGGGAAGGGTAGAGATATGAGTAGTTTTATGTAATAGGTATGGACTTCCAGTTTGGGAAAATTAACAAGTTCTAGAATCAGATGGTGTTGGTGGTTGTATAGCATATGAATGTATTCAATTGCCTCTTAAATGCCACCAAATGGAGAACTTAAAATGGTAAAGATGGTCCATTTAATATTATGTATGTTTTATCACAAACTATAATATAGCAGTATTTATTATATTTTCCTAGAAGGATTTTTAAATTGGTTGATTTATGTATTAGATATCATAAAGTCAGGTGAGATGAGTTTGGAGCATTGGAGCCAAGGAAACTGAGTGACACAAACTAATCCAAGATTCCCTAAAACAGTGCAGGAAAAGGAAGGCTGGAATGATTTGGGAAATATTTAGGAAATATAACTGACAATAAGATAGGCTTTGATGATTGACAAGGGCCCCAATTATTTATGTTCCAAAATTTAGGGGCTTGAAACAACATGTTTCACTAGAAATTTCAGCAGGGCATAATTGCTTGGTTTTCCTGTTCTACACAGTATCATGAGAGGTCCCCAAGCATTATCCATCCAGTGAATACCTCAATGAGAGTGCCTTGGGGTGTGTTGGGGGAAGATCCAAGACGGCTCCTTTACTAGTCTTGCCTGTGGAGGGATGGTCTACAGAACTGGGCTTAGTCACACTGTAGGTAAGGATTCCCGTGCACTTCTTCCTTAAGCCACCAGTATGGTGGCTTCAGGATAGGTAGACTTCATACATGGCAGCTCAGGGCTCCCAGAGAGCCTAGGTAGAAGCTGTGAAGCTTCTTCTGACAAGCCCTGGGAACCCCAGAAAGTCACTTCTGCTGTATTCTATTGGTTGGTATAGTAGCTAAGGTAATCTGATTCAAGAGGGCATTTCTCAATTTGCAGATATCTCCTCTAACCCAACAAGGTGACAGCCACAAAATGATCATAGATGACTCTTACATACTTCTAAGGTGAATAACTTGAAAGTGCTCCCTACTTAACAGAGATGACAGAGGAAGAACCAGGCATAAAAATAAAGGTAATGAATTCCTCTTGGAACAATAGGAATATGAAGATACTATTAGTTTATATATGCAAATGTGATTAAATATCACAGTAATTTACATAACCCAGTTTTCCAGAATTGTGCATCTAAAGTCTTTATAATCTATTCTTTGTCTTTTTCTGTAATCTCAGCTTCTGCTCCACTCTAACTCATGATTATTTACTTAGTACCTACTATGTTCTAAGAAGCATGACTGCAGGCATTGGGATTGCACTAATAAACAGGTATGTGTAGAGAAAGACATAATTAAACACAAAAATTTATTTTGGATTTTGATAATGGCTGTGAATATAAAGAAAATTGTGATGTAAAAGGAAAGAACTGGGTATAAAGGACATGGGAAGAGGATACTAGAGTGGGTGTTCTGGGCGTCTCCAATGAGAAGATGATAATATGATTAGAGACCCAATAAAGGGTCCATCTCCACATGCCAGGCAGAGAGAGAAGCTGACAGAGAGGCCACACGGAGTGGGAATGAAGATAGAACATAGAATAATGAAGGTGCCCTTTCATGTTTAACTCTTTTTTGCTTACATGAGTCTATGTCCTGTCTTGTTCCCACAATCCCTTCTCTGATGTCTTTCCCTCTATGACTCCAAATTTTCCACTGAAACTCACTTCAGACACTTTCTTTTCCAGGAAACCTCCCATAAAAATCTCAGACAAATTAGGAATGATTTTTCTAGGCTTCAAGAGGGTAGTTCTAGGACACTTTATGTGAATCTACACAAAAATACAATTCTAGGTTCTAAGAAACTTCTGGAAGAAATTCATACTTGGCCTACGGCTCACTGTCCTCTCATTTTGTTGTTCTCAGACTTTGGCTCAAAAAAGACACTTTGTAAGCATTTGTGGATTGCACTAAAAGAGAGCAAGCAACTTCGAGGCTGCAAGGCTGCTCCAAGCCTGAGCCCCTGATCCTCTTAAGGAACTTCCTCCTGTGGTCCTTGTCTTTACAGCTGCCAACAAGGTGTCCAGCTGTGCCCCAGGAGTTGAAGAGGAGAATCAGGAAACTGGGGTGGGGGTGTGTGTGAAAAGAAGCTCTGAGGCTACATGTTCCAGAGGTGCCTGGGAAAATCTCTGTACTTAGACAATGCTGTGGGGAGTGACAGCAGTAGAATGTGCATCATTTAACACTGAATTGTTGAGGTAGAAAACGAAAAGCAGGCTTTTCTAAGCCCACAGGGAGCTTAGAACAGGTCAAGGCACAGACAGAGAAAGGCCATAGCTGACTCTTTCTGTTGCTGTTGAGGGCATGCCACAGAAGCTCCTTATTACTAAGGGGAAAAGAGTGTAAACAAAGAATAAAAACATAATCTTGTGTGATTGTTTCTCTGGTTCTACACTACCTGGAAGCCATCTCTAAGCACATAGCTTCAGAATTCAACTTTAGAACTGCTAATCATCAAATTACAGCACAAGTATTATCAACTCTACAGAGTTCTGTAGGTTTCTGTTTCTAAGAATTCAAACATAAGTTAACTGACCTCTATTTAGAATAATTTGATCTAATATGATGAAAGGAAAATGAGGATGAGTGATAAGTTTTCTTTCATATGTATAACTTATACATATGAATAGTGGGTGTTTCTATTTCAAAGCTACCAAAAGTTTCTTGAGAATGTAATGTTTCCAGTTCATAAATTTCTAAAAGACAAACATATAGGATTTTGTACTTTCTCAGGGAATGTGGGATGGGATAAGTTATGAAGTCCATTACTGCAAAAACTGGCAGCTTTTAATTTTGTGTAGTGATGAATGACAAGGAAAAAAAGCGGGTCACTAAATAATGACCACAGAGAAAATAACCCTGAAATGTAAATGTAAATGTTTGTACAAAAGAAACAAAAGAAATGGTTCTTTATCACTGACAAACTAAATGATCCTATCTGAATAATGGAAACCAGTTAATCTTGCTGCTAGCCCTTGCTTGTCAATCATCAAGGAGTCTGAAGTACCAATTTATGCAGAAAAGCAATTCATTTAAGAACCAAGAGAAGTATTCAGAATACAATGGAATTTTTCAAAGATGTTATTATTAGACTAATGTTTTTTGTTTTATGTCTGTGACAAATAAAACTAGTTGAAAAGAGTTGCTTCTACACATTTGTGTCTGGGAAATAGAAGAATGTACTCATCTCTTTGTAAATAAATTACTTAATCCTTTTGTATTTATTTAAAACAATATCAAATATAAGCCATGCTAATGTAAACCTAAGATTTGCTATTTTATGTTGTATAAGAGAAAAGTTATCAATTCCTAATCAGTGTTGTTAAAAATGATAACAATTTTTCAAAGGTTTGAACATACACAATTCAAAATTTAGCTTTAGGAGAAAAAGGAGTCACATTCAGATAAGAATTAGGAGGAAGTGGTTATATGTCATTTAACTAGGTGTAAAGAAACCAATGAGTATTGAATTCCAAGCTCTAAAAACCTAGTGTTAAACGCCTAATGACCTGTCATAGTTATATCTGTAGGATGACAGGTTCTGAACAGCCATTGCTTTCTCCATTATAAGGTGGCAGACACTGAATGATTGGTCAATAGGAAGGGGATGGGGTGAAGCATTAGGGTTGTCATGTTGACTTTGCCTAGCAAGAGCAGGTGTGTGCACACTCGTGGGGCAAAGAAAGTCAGGGTCTCAGCAATTGGTCAGTGAATGCACTTTGAAAAAAAGCAGGAGAGAAACTAGGAGAATGTTACTTGTAATCCCTTTTATAGTCCTCAGGATTATTTATATTATTTAGTGTAGTTTCATGTATTAAAATCCTCATTTCTGTAAGTACTGCATGTGATAATGAATCCTGGTTCTGAGTTGGAGCAGTCAGGTTCAAAGGGCATGCATAATCGATGCAAAAAATATATTTAGAAATGCAAATCAAAAGGGCAAGTTAAAATCAAGCATGTAGCACACAATGCAAGTTGCTTTCAAAAGACTGTAAGTGGAAAGAGTTAGGGAATGGGATAACCTTAGAACCTGGGATAAAATTTATGCATTAAATTTTTTGGGAAGAATACATATCTTAATATAACGGTTCAGAATGCTGATTATACTAATAGAGTTAAGAGGGATAAATCTTTGATATTCAAAATGGTAATGCAATGCATAAGGCACAGATTAATATTTATCACAAATATTAATATATTAAATGATGAACCCAAACTTTCCCTCACTTCATCATTTAATATATTAATATGACAAGTTGCATATGCTGCATGTGCTTAGTCTTTTATTTTGGGGGGTCTGTGAAGTAACAGAAAAACCCAGTGATTAATAATAATAATAATAATAATAATAATAATAATAATAATAATAATAAATAGTAATAAATAGCTACTCTTCATTGGCAAATATGCCAGGAAATATGCTAAGCTGTGGACTTACTTATGATCTTTGCTAGACAACCCATTTTAAAGGTGAGAAAACAAACACAAAATTTGTTCAAGAGTACATTTTTGTTTAGAAGAGGAAAAAAAAAATATATCCAATTCATAGACCATAGACTTTTAATGCAATATTTCATTTCAACCACATAAAGATGAGTTACTTGATACTAATAAAACATGCCCTTAGTTGATCAGAAATTTACGTGGAAGAAGATATGGTTACAGTATATGTACTAGGAATAAATCTTTTCTTTCTCTATGTTCTTGGGCTCCTTATCATCTGACAGGAGAAATATTAATGCATGAGTCCTTCCCTCCCATGGACCTGGAAGGAGCCCTCAGCCACTTCCTGCTGAGTTACTGTTCCATTTCCCAGATCTTCTCCCCACTTTTAAATAGTTTCCTACCAGACTCAGGGGCCTTGTTTTGCAGACAGAGGAAATAAACTAGTGAAAACTCTGATAATCCTGAGATGGGAGCAGGATATGCTTAGGTTGAAAGGAGGGAATCTGGATCTGGGCAGTCATAGAGCAATACAGAAAATCTCAGGCAAGGCAATGAATAAGTAGAAAGAGATGGGGAAACTTGGCAGTTTTGAGAGACACAGATGCTTTCAAAATAGCTTAAAAGATGAAGGAGGCAAAAAAGAAAAACTTGATAAATAATATCAAATCTCATGCAAATGGCGCAGTGTATGTTAAATAAGAAAACCAAACTAAAAGAAAGTCAGTAGTGACTTAGATAAATGACTCAAAGGTATTTCAGAAGAAAAATCTCAAATAAAGAGGAGACCACAACTACTTTTTCTCATTGTTCTCCTTAGAATTGCTCTATTCTCTATATTTCTATAAGAAGTATGTGATTCTCATAGAATAATCATTATAAGACATATCATTAAATAGCTTTCTCCAAAATTATTTACATTCTGATGTGAAATTTACTATCACAACATAAAATTTAGACACCCCAGACTTGAGCAAGAGTAAAAAAGAAGAAAACTAAACGTTTCTAATAAAACCAATAGCTATCAAGGGCCACTTATTGTAATTTGTAGCCAATTTAAAGCTCTTGCTTGGCTGTTGACCAGCCCTTGAATGTATTGTATCTAGCAACACACACAAGGTACTGCAGCAACAGCCAGGAAGCAATCTTGTCATTGATTCCTCTGTGGATTTTTTTTGGATGGTGGGGATGGTTAGGGGTATATCCTTGAGGTAGTTTTAAAATTTAAAAAAAATGTACATAGAGTTGTTACTTTCCCTTAACAATTATCCAAAGAACAAGAGATCTTAGCAAGGTTGGTTTTGGGTTGATAAAGAACCAACAAATGGCATTTTTCATTTTTTGGTTTGTTTTCAGTACACAGTTCATACTATAACCGGTTTGGATTGGAACAGGCAGTTTATTAAACATTATTATGGTTTTTAAAATGCAATTTGAATTTAAAACAATTCTGGCATGATGAACTAATTAGAACAGACTTTATTAAATAACAGAAGGAAAGTTAGGAAATGCAGAAAAGTCTAGCTTGAAGCAGTTTTAAGAAAACACAATTTCCTTTGTTTCTGCTCCATGATAATCATTCACCTGCTCTCCTCAACACCTAAGGCTGTGCTAATGTCACCACCCCCAGGAGTGTTAGTGCTGTGGTACCTTAGCCCCCCTTGTCTCTTCTTTGACAGGAGTCTTATTTCTTCATTTAACATTATGGATTTTTTAATAGCCTAGGAAACAACAAACATTAAATCTTGGGAGGTGTAAAGGAGTTTTACAGAGCTGTAATCACGGAATGTTGGAATCAATTCAGTTCACCATGCTGTGGAAGGCATGATTAACATGGATACCTTCCCTTTTACTCTTTTATTTTCTCTTTTAATTTACCAACACTGAATAAACAAGTAGGAAGGGTTTGAGTAGAGGGACTGTTTAAATGTTGATTTCTCGCTTCTCCAACAATCTATTAATTTATAAGACATGACCCATGTTAGTGCCAAAGTTTAAAGTTAATGCTGCAAAGCTGATGACAAATATTTATGAAAGGGAAAAGTAAGCTAAAAATATGTATGCATGCTGTTTACTACATAGAAGTTATTGTATCAGAATCAGGAAAGCTATTAAGACAGTGAATTGAAGTGCTTTCACACAAAATGATGTATTTCACTTCTTCTCACTATTATTCAACATCTTGGCTACATCGCCTGTGGGGTAATTATTTCCCAATCTTATCAACCATATATAACTGAAACTAGGTAAGATCTTTGCTCTAAAAGTAATATAAGGAATGCATCATTTCAGTGATCTAATAAGCATTAGGCATGAGGAATGACAGAAGGGAAATAATGTTAACTGCCACAAATTCTGCATTTACAAAAATCATGCCAGAAAGCACAGGCGAGTTATTTGTCTAAAACATGTCTTTAGCCACGTCTCTCACCTTTACCTAATACACAGGAGGAGTGCATGCTTCTGGATGTCCCCAGCTCTCCAGCTTCCTTTGAAACTACTCACTTCAATTAATGGCATTAAGATGTAGGTGTTGTTGGCTTCCAATCCTGGTCAAGAGACTTTCCCTGTCCATTTAAGAGTGAGACTAAAAGGATTATTGCTTCACACACACATATGCACGCACATACACACACACACACAATTTTAAATGACTAAAAGTGTTTATATTTAATTGGTATATTTACATTCTGGCCCCAATATTTAATGAAGTAACACTGAATATTATTTAATACTGTATAACTCAGATTCCTCACAAAAACAAAACAAAAACATACAGTTCATGTAGCATAGATTCATTTGGTAGTTTAAGTATAACAAACCAAGTTGAAGTTAACTCAGTCCCCCCAAAATACTGATTTGAATTGCTATAAGAATGTTTGTTTTACCAAAATATGATCAGTGTAACTCTGACATCATTATTCTAAGCACTAATAAAAATAGGCAGATTCTTCATTCTATACCTGCTGCTTACAAAAATTACACAAAATTAAAATGCAAAAATATTTATGATGTAAAAATAGTGCAAATCTTCATTTGTGGATGGTATTAGAAAAATTCTAGACCAAATTTTGCAATCAAATCCTGACAACATAACTTGTTTTAACATTTCAGTTCATAGAAAGACTACTAATAAGAGGTTAATATAAATATTAAAACTTAATGAGATTAAAAAGAAAATACTCAGGGAACTTTCCAGAACTGAGAGATTTTGCAATTTCATTTGGGTGTATTCATTATTGAGCACCTTCTACCTGACAGGTGCTGTAGAGTGACTGGTGAACAGGAGTGTTCCTGACACAGCCTAGAGGAGGAGATACAAAACAACTAAACCAGCTAATAAATGGGCAAAGGAACTGAACAGACACTTTACAGAAGAAGAAATATGAATGGTCAACAAATATATGAAAAAGTGTTCAACACATCAAGCAATTATAGAAAGACAAATTAAAACTACACTGAGTATTTATCTCACTCCAGTCAGAATGGCAGCAGTCAAGAATACATTGGCAAGGATTTGGGGAAAAGGGTACACTCATACATTGCTGGTGGGACTGCAAATTGGTGCAACCAATGGCATGGAAATTCCTCAGAAAACTTGGAATGGAGCTACCATTTGACATAGTTATCCCATTCCTCTGTATATGCCCAAAGGACTTAAAAATCAGCATTCTACAGTGATGCAACCATATCAATGTTAATAACAGCTCAATTCACAATATCTAAGCTTTGGAACCAACCTAGGTGCCCTTCAACAGATGAATGTATAGATAAAATGTTGTACATATATGTAATATTACTGAAATATTACTTAGCCATAAGAAAGAATTATTTTATGACAATTGAAAATGGATGGATCTAGGGACTTATCATGCTAAGTAAAATAAACAACAACAACAAAAAACAACCCAAAGGTTAAATGTTTGCTCTGATATGGGGATGCTAACACACAACAAGGGCGGGTGGAGAAGAAAAGTTCGGTAGATTGGACAAAGGGGAATGGAAGGAAGGAAGCAGGAAGCAGGGCTAAGAGGTAGGAAAGACAGTGGAATGATTCTGACACAACTTTCCTGTGTACATATATGAATCCACTACAGTGAATCTCTATATCATGTACAACCACAAGACTGGGATCCTAAATAGAATAAGATGTACTCCATGTTTGTATAATAAATATGTCAAATTATAATCTACTGACATGTATAACTAAAAAGAACAAATTAAAAAAAAGAAGTGCAGTGTGGGCAAGTAGGACTTTATCTCAGGGAGTGTGTGGTAGGATTTGCTTCACCGAATGTTCCCTGGGTGAGGTGGGATGTGAGAAGAGCTTTAAAGACTGAGCAGGACTTGGCCAATGTGGAGGTTAGTGAGGAGGCACTCCAGAGAGAGCATGGACCAAAGGCAGACCTCAAGCTTGTTTAGACCAAACCGAGGAAAACTTGCAGTAAAAAGGTATAAGACAAGACATCTAGGCTTAAATTTTATTTAAGACACATTATCTCACTAAAAAAAAAAAAATCTTACATCAAATGGTTTAAAATCAATACTTTTTGAATAATTTAGAAAATTTTTTTGTAAAATAGAACTTATGATATCAAAGAATATATATGAAAGTAGAATCGGATTCCTGATCTTTTTATAAGGCTATCCACCAGACAGTGTTACTTTGCTTTGGGAAAACTGTCAGCTCAAGGGTAGTATGTGCTTTGATATTGAATGAAGAACACAACAAAATTATAATAATTTTGTTTTTAAAAAAATTCTTCATTGAACCCTCAAAAGATGAAAGATGAAAATATAAGTATAATGTGTTTATAAAATGATTCTTTTAAAAGATATTAATAATGTTTATTTTCTTGTTACATGTTATATGTTGTTAGCTGTCTTTTATCTTGTTGTATTATTAGGTTCTATCACTCTCCAAAATCACAGCTTCATATTAGTAAAAAAGATACAAACATCTTAAAAGAACTCTTAGAAATGATCAAATACATTATTTTGCTTTGCTCTTGACATACCTAACTAGGGATTCGATTTGTGACTTTTTGTTCAACAGTCTTTGAAGTCAAGTTAATTCGTATATTCATGAAGTATAGGGAAGAATTTAAGCAAATGAAGAAAATGTTAAATAGGAATGAACATTTTTAATGGATTGGAAACAAAACAGAGAATAATATATATTCAGCCTTTGTCTCTCCAAATAGTCTATAAACGCTATACGAGCAGGAACATGTCACAGTGCAGTATCAAGTGCCCCATGCACTGCCTAGAATGTGTTCTGTGAAATACATGTTGAAAAGAGTTAATGAAGAAATTAATAAATGAATAGAGTGCATGAAAATGGTTTGTAGGTATGTAAGTAGAAATGAACACTCAAGATATTCATATTAAAACTTCTATCTGGGATATCTTTTGGGGGGAAGGCAGCTTAAATTGATTAAATGCCATAGATGGCACTGGAGTTTATGACTATTTTTTCCTGGGCCTTCACTAAAATCACAGTTTCCAAAGACAAGGTTAAGTCAGCTACGATGGGAGGATGAACATGAGTGTATGCAAAAAAAAATAAATAAATAAAGCTGAACTCAATCAAGCACTGTGGTGCTACCAGAGGTACAATAATAGGGAAGCATAGCTGACCACTGCTAGGTTCATTACTTTGTGGATAGAACATCCTGGGAATTTCACTCTGCTTAATATGGGCAGGATAATGTCAACACTGAACACACATATAATAAGGGAACTTTTAAAGAATCATTTTAATCCCTAAGCCCCCTTTTCCAATGAAAACGAAAGGAAGAACATCCTAATAGTTAATAATAGATCTTGAAGAAGATTTGGATAAATTCTGGGGCCCCATCAACATAGTATCTTCAGCTATCAACCGTTAATGACTTTTCACTTTCACATTTAGTCCTTTCAAAATCTTTAACCGCGTGACATTTCATCAGTTTGTCTTACAATGCCGTATTAAAGTTATTCAGTTCCTTTAGAATATTAAGTCCTTGAGTCCTAAACACAAGAGTCTAAGAAAAGACTGTCGGCAGGGACTCAAATTAACATTTCTGATTTGCCAGTCAAGAAGCAATGGACACAAAAGAATCTGCTGCCTTCATTGTTCAGGGAATATTCATTTCAACTGTTTTCAGCCTCCCATCACAGCTGGATTAGCTCAAAGAGTCAAAGAACTATAAGAAGAACTCAAGGAAGCAAATTAAGTTTTCCTGATCCTCAAGTATTTAGTGAGGAGTAATAGACAAAGCAGGCAGGAATTACATTAAATAATCAAGTCCAAGTTCAAAAGCAATTGAGCACATTTTTAAACAGGAGTCTCTTTCCTTTCTTTCTCTCTTTTCATCTTACACAGTATTTTTTTCTGGCTATTGTTTTGAAACAGATATTACTGTCATTCAAGAATGAATAAAGACTCAATATTTTTTGAAGATAAAAATAAATAGTTTTTGAGAATTCACACACAAATTGTGGTGGAAACATAAAGCAATAATGCTGGGTGGAAAATGTAACAGGTTTGAGGTTCCTTGGTTAAATATTTCAAATTTATGTAAATTTCATGAGAAAATTTGTAATATTTCTACAGGTCTTTAACTTCTTATTCCTGACAAATCAATCAACTAAGAAATGACAGATGTTTCATCTAATGTTGGATTAAAGGCTTTTCCTTGAATAACTTCTAATAATGTATTTTATTAATATTTCAAAATTTTCTAGAGTCTTCCCACAATCTACACATCTTACAGATCCCATGGACCTGAGAGGAAAAAATTTCAAGTAGATCCATATATTTGAAATACTATGAATATTAAGTCCATTAAGTGAGAAAACTCAAAGAGATGTATATGTGACCCTGTAAAATTATAAGTGGTCCAGCGAGAACTCCCGCAATCTGGAGATTCTGAAATTCATTAGCTTCTCATTTTATTACAAGTAAGTGTGTATATTTTAACACAGATGCCCCAAATCATTACCGTTTATCAAACCACTTATTACCACCCTTCAATGTGAAGATAATTATTAGTCCAGCAAACAGTAGATGTCATCCACTTACAGGTGAATAGAAAAAAATAATATAATACTCAAAACTAAATCATGAATAGCAGTTTGCTTCAGTGGGAATAGACTCTATGGCACTTTGATAGAGTGGCAACACTCACCTCTTTCTGACGGTACTTAATGGCCAATTTTAGTCTTGCAAGATCATTTCCACTTTGTTCTTCAATCAGACTATTGTCATCTCGGTAATTAAGAATGATTTCCAGTTCTCTGGAACTTCTTGTCTGATCCAAGAGGTCCTTAGCAAATTGCTTGCACTGTCTTGACAGCTCCTCATACTCAGACTTGAATTCATTTTCCACCTTACTCAGTTCCTGAAGCTCCCAGCTTAACTGAAAGGCTGTGAGGAAAGGATCTTCGCTTGACAGTGCAATAAGAGAGGGGCTGGCCAAGGCCTTGTAGATGTTGAGTCTGGAACGTGAGTGACGGAGGCTGTCCACGTCTGAACTGGAGACACATTCAACACAGTTACAACGGACCTCATGGGGTCGGGGCACTGAAACACCTTTCTGGACCAAAAGTTTTATTATCTCATAATTATTTGTATGGGCTGCCAAAATGATGGGTGTAATGTCCGGAGTGAATTCAGAGAACTGCTTATCAAGAAGTATGGGAGGCACCTGGAAAAAGAAGGAAACAGAAATATTGAATATTTATTCATTTGTTCAAGCTTGTGAATTTCAAACCGCATACAGGAACAAGGTTGAACAAGGCTCATAAATCTTCTGCTGAGTTTTTGCAGGAGAGATATGTCTTTTTTTTCCCTCCCCCCCAAAAAAAGACAAGAAAGAAGTAGAAGAAAAAATAACTTTCAAATATAAGGGCACATCATTTTTTTCATTCTTTCTATAATGTGAATTCTGACCTTTCTTGAAAGCTTAATGTTGGTGTCTATGGAAACTTTTTACTTGATGGAAGACTTTCTTACTCCCAACTTATTTGCTTTGCTTTGCTTTTCTGGAGAGGTTAATTTCTTAAATAATCAAGAAATATCCGGAAAAAAACAAATAGTGTAAAACAAGATGCTCCTCTTGTAATTTCTCAGTTCAATTTTCTTCATTCATTTGATTTTTTTTTTTTTACTGTCTTCACCTCTGCTGGTGATTAAGGGTGGCTGCGCAGAAATAAATAGACTAGCCTCAGGCTGTGTCTTTACATCTTTCTCTTTGGGGCATGATTTCCAGATGAGAAATCTCCATTGATAACATTATTGTTTCATTGGTTATGAACAAACAAAGAATTTGGTCATCATTGTGAATTCTTGTTGTGGGCCAGCCCTGGGCTGTGTGTGAGGTATGAGCATTTGAGCATATGGGAGGACTGGCCTGATGTTGCATGCTCTTTGGGCGTGCAACACAAGTGGGCACTTTCCTCTCGCTCTGCCTTTGATCCCACACAGTACCTGAGATGGGTGTGACTTGCCAAAATGTCAATCAATCTACTGACCATAAGACATCAGGAAGCTAGACTCAACCCCCTGAAACCTGACCCTTTGCCTTATTTTTAAAGAACATTCCATCAAACCTCCCTTTGTGCCCCTTCTATAAAAATAAAAAATCCAGATGCAAGCTCTCTCTTTCCAATGGACCCCTAAGGTTGAGAGCTGTCCTGGAATTTGAAAAGGTATTTCTATGTGCTTATGTGCTTTCTTCGCAGTTTTCTCAGTTATTGATGTAGCCAGATTTTGTGAACCCAGCATAGGTCACTAGCCCAGCTAGCTGGAGATAAATTCTCACTGAATCAGGTCACTAAAATGTTTATGTATGGTTGCCCTTTGGTTATATTCTAAGGATGGAGATGATGAATATAATAACATCCATTGTTTACTAAGAATCTTTTGGGTACATTAACCCTCACCTTTCATTATTCATGTTTTATAGATAGTGTTCCTTGGTAAGTAAGTGAAGACATGTGATTTGAGCCCAGGTCCACCTGTCTGACAGGCAAAACTGTGTATATCGCACTGTATTCTTGCTGTAGTATTGTAGGTTTAATATTTATTATTGCTGGCACAGTTACAGAGTCTTCTATGAAAATAAAGGCTACAAAAAGACAAATTCAGTGCGGCAGAAACAACAAAGGCATGTGTCACATTAAAACATATGAAATGTGAAGGAGAGCACAGAGAGATTAACAGAACAACAACCATGCCCAGAAAAATGACATTCATAAGGAAGCTTCTATTACGCCACCTTCAAGTAGAGGGGAAATTTTTACATGTGATTAAAAATATGTTTTTAATTCACCTCACTATTTAAAATATCCATTTGTTTTCTAAGAAACACTACATAAAGATTGAAGGGATGAAGTAATCTTTTAAAAGTTATTTTAAGATATATGTAATTAATTGACAGTGATGATAGTAAAAACCACTATTTTAAAAATGTTTATTAGTAGAGGAATGAGAATGCCTGTTGAGATAGAATTTTGCATTTATGTGTGGGATCAGTACATACTTACGCCTTATTAAGTATTTATCGTTCATTTTAAAGATAATATGAATTGAAATTTAATTATGCATTCATTATAAAGAGAAAGATTACATTAATCAAAATCAAACTACAGGTAATTTTCAATTAAATAAACATTATGTATTTTTTGTAGTAGACATTTAGGAAAAACAAAACAATTTCAGTGAGTTTCTATGATAGACACATATTTAAATGACAGATATAATTAGAAGGAGTATTCAAGATTCAGTATAATTTCATTCTAGGTTTGTATTTTTTTATGCTGTCAACAATTTGAAATTTATTAACCATGAAATTCAGCTTTGCAGTATATTGCAGGAAATTTTATGGAGAAAATAAGCATGATATGACCATCTTGAAAAATGCATTTTTCAGAAATGTGTCAGTGTCATAGTATTAGAGACACAGCGACATAATGGTTTAAATATATGAGAATATTCAAGAATTTTGTTTGTGAGTTTTAATACTCCATAAATCATGGTGAGTTTAATTTTTTTGAAAGATGTGACTACCTTGAATTGTATCTTTCATATGGAACTTCAATTTTGAAGATAATTTTTGAATGGCATTATTTTATAGGTCCATAGCATAAATATAATTTATTGGCCCATAGGTGATTATTTTTTATGTTATATAATTTTAATTATTTTAGAAATGTGGTCTAAATTCAACATTATACGTTGTCTTTAGCACTAATTAACCAGAACTCGGCAGGACAGAGATGACAGGACACTGGGAACAGTTAGCTTTATCTTTACTCCACCTGAGGCTCTGCTGGGACTGTGGTGCAGATGAGTAGGCAAACATTAGTGTTTATCTAGGTCCCAGAAGATAGGCTTGGTTCCTCTCCATTCCATTAAGACAGTAATAATAGTATAAAAGCACTCAGTGTCCTTACCAAGCCACCCCTTCTGCAATCCTCACTGCTATGTTTTACCTGTGGTTTGTCCCTCAAAGGGTCATGTGTTGGAGCCTTAATCAGGCTGTCTTGAGAGGTTGTGGGACCTGTAGGAGTTAGGGCTTAGTGGAAGGTGATTAGGTCACTAGTGCACAACATTCTCGAGTGAAATTAATGTTTCTCTCAAAAGACGAGGTTAGTTTTCTTGAAACTAGACTAGGTCTCATGAGAGTGAGCTATGCCTTGCAGGGTTGAACTGGTATCATGAAATTGGGTTGTTAGAAAGCAAGTCAACGTCCCCTCTGCCTCACTCATATGTGCCCTTTCTGAATGGGGCTATTTCCCCTTCCACTTCTACCCCATGAGTTGATGCAGCCTGATGCACTCCAGAGTAGATGCTAGAACCATAATTTTAAACTTCTCTCACCCAGAACTGTGAGCCAAATATATCTTTTTTTTTTTTTACACATATCCATCCTCAGGTATTTTGTTATAGCAACACAAAATGTACCTTCCATTCTTCTGCATATAAAATGTGCCTTTTCTCCTTTTTATTACTGAATTTTGATTCATTCTTTAATTTAGAAAACATATTGATTCATTGCTTTAATTATTAATTTTATATTTGTTATTATTAATTTTATATTTGTTATTAAATATATACATTCAGGAAAATGCATAAATATTAACATATGAATAATACAATTTTTAATGTTACTTTATCTAGCATATTTTGAAGGATAAATTAAATATTGGAATAGTTATAAACAGGAAAAGAAGCCTGGTAACTATTATATTTTGAACAAGAATTAAAACAATGGAAAAGAAAAAGCTGTGATTGCCCTCTGATTAACCCTGTAGACATGAGGTTTTGAGTTCAATCTTGAGCACTATAAAAAAGGGGGGGTTCACAGTGTGATGATTCATTACATTCATACAATAGGTATGTATGATATAATAATGGCTAAAAAGGGTAGTCAGCATTTACATCTCCTTAAATCTTTTTTTTTTTTCTTTTGGTACTGGGGATGGAACCCAGGGGTGCTGAACTACTGAACCACTTCTCCAAAATTTTCTATTTTTTATTTTGAGACAAGGTCTCCCTGAATTGCTTACAGCCTTGCTAAATTCCTGAGGCAGACCTTGAATTTAATGATCCTCAGGTTTCCAAGCCTCTGGGATTACAGGAGGGTACCACCATGCCCAGCCCATATCCTTAAAGCTTTTAAAAGTCTTATTAACAGGTGATAATTGTATATATTTATGTGATACAGTTTACTGACATTGGCACTTTTTACTGACATTCTGCTGAAGGTTTTACTGCCCTCTTAAACTACCTTCAGCCAGGGTAATGGGCAGTATTGAAGGAATAGAGCTGACAGCAAAACACAGTGACTCAGAGACAACTGCAGTGGAGACATTTATAAGAAGGTTATCTACTTTCCTACATACTAAAAACTCAGTAATTTAAAGATGTCTTAAAGCATAAGGTATTTAATCTCAAAATCATTTGGGAAACCTGGAAAACTGCTTTTTGCCCTTTTCTCATGCTTCATTTTCAATCGGGTCTACTCTCCCTCATTCCCTGTCCTGTGCTTTGTTTAGCATCTTCAATATGAAACTCTCTTTCCTTTTGTTTCTCTATTGCTACACATTAAGAGAATTTTTATAACATTTAAAATACATAAGTCATGGTTGGTGATCAGTAATTATTACCAAAAAATTGTTTTAATAAAAACACATCTTTTTTTTAATTTTCAAAATTTCAAATTTTCCATTTGGCTTAATGAAGGACAGATGCAATTATCAGGAGCATAGCTTTGCAGGTGAAAATCACATTATGCTTGACTTATTTTAGCTAAAATAGAATCTATAGATATAGAAGAATTATACCCAGGCAAACACACATGTATAAAAATACATACATTACCAATAAACAAACAATACATCTCAACAATTTTTTACAAATTCTAGTTATTAAATTACATATTCCATCCAGTTATCTTATTTTAAAAAGAATCCTGAAATCCGATACTTGCCTCTGTTTTTATTGAATTAGCATTTGTTTAACATTTCTAAACTTTGCCATATTATTAGTTATATTACTACCTGAATCATTGTAATGTCAGATAGTATTAAAATTATTGACATACATGAGGAATATATTAACTCATGAACAAAAATATAGTAGTTTTTTTGGTTACAATATACATGTTTGAACTATTCAAACTGAAGAATAAAATTTTAGAAGCAAAATTTGTCTCAAAGTGACATTTATCCAATTTGAAGGTATTCATTTTCTTAAATTCAGTATTTATCAAAATATGTTGTATTGATAAAAATAAATTTATTTCCATAATATCATATGGTGTATTTAAGGTGTTAAGAAAAATAATCCATATTCTAACCTGGCTCTTTTCATCATTAGCTGTATTACATGTGAAAGACTCTTAAAATCTTTATTATATGCAAAATAATATCCCTTCTAACATGAAAGTTTTATGAGTCAAATACCTTTTTTATATTCCAGCTGATAGCACAATAATGGAAACTATGTTAAACATGCAGTTTTTCAAGTACTCAGTAAAATTTTGTTGAATTCTGAGTTTCATTTTGTTTTTAGCTTTAATTTTTTTTAATCTGATGTATCAAGAGCATAGTTGTAAAACCTCAGAATTATAAATATTAAATTTATCTCTCATAGATGCAGATGTTTGCCTAATTCAAACCAACATAAGACAGTTTCAACTGAAAATTGTATTTTAAATTCATTTAACAGCAGTTATTTAGAATATTAGAAATTCATACACACACAAATACAGACATTGAAACATGAACTCCTTGCACAAAATAATGAGTGTCTACTATATGAATGAATAAATCAGTAAATTAATGAATAAATAAAAGAATGGACAGATGAATAAATTAGGTTACAATATTATTTAAACAAACAACTGTATTATTTTAGGACTAAATATCTGTTTCAAAGGCAAAACAGGGGCTGGGCTTGTGGCTTAGCAGTAGAGCACTCGCCTAGCACATGTGAGGCTCTGGTTTCAATCCTCAGCGCCACATAAAAATAATTAAATAAAATGAAGGTATTGTGTTCAACTACAACTAAAAAAATAAATATTTAAAAAAAAAGACAAAACAGCTTGCAAATTTTTACTTATGAAGAAAAGAAACTCCCTGATATTAGCAGGGTTAAGGGTTTACCAGTATGCTCACAATTGGTCGGAAACAGCAAAGATTCTTGTGTTTTCTGCTATTTCTTACTAGTTGCAACCTTAAATTTGCTCAGAGTTTGATCTGACACTTGGTGAAACCTTGATCCAGAAAATAATTATAAAAAGCAGTTTCAAAGGAATTGGCCACCGTTCCATACATATTGCTCTCATTCCAGGGTTCTTAAATATTTGTGTGTTGTGCACTCCTTTGGAAATCTGAGGCAGCTCTTGGACCCTAATTCAGAAAGAATACTATTTCTAAGCAAAATGCATATATTATAGTGTATTTAAAAAACACACATGATGTAGTAACAAATATACTTATCTATTAATTTGTTCAATAAAACCTTAGTGGAAGGAAATTAGACTAATTTTGAAGTATAACTAACATATAATAAATATATCAGTGATAAGAAAATACTTATGATTTCTACTACTGACCAAGGTATATGCACTGTCATTAAAGTGAAGCTTTGGGCCTATATTTGTAATGGAAATTAATTATATATTTTATTTAGAAGTTAGTAAAAATAGATATGTACTACTTCTCATCCTATTTCATAGATATGTTTGGTATTTACGTCTCACATCTCTAAAAAGCTCTTCAAGTCTTATTAAATTGCAATTAGAAGACTCAAGTGGGGTTTTTAACTAGAAAGCACTAACCCAGACAGCTGATTTTTTAAAAATATTTTTTTTAGTTGTAGATAGACATAATGCCTTTATTTTGTTGATTTATTTTTATGTAGTGCTGAGGATGGAACCCAGTGCCTCACAGATGCGAGGCAAGTGCTCTACCGCTGAACCACAGCCTCAGCTCAAGATAGCTAATTTTTAAGAGCAGTGAGTAGAAAATTACAAAGATCCTCTAGAAAGAAAAGAAAGCTTTATATTTGAATTTTTAAAAATAATGTGTTTCTCTTTGCTGAAAGAGAATATTCTATGATTACAAATATTCTAGTATATCAAGGGACACCCCCTAAACAGGTTTACTTCATTCAGGCAAAGATCCAGAAGGCTTATCATGTAAATAAAATAATTTAAAGGAGAAATGAAGAGCAAATGGACAAAAGGAAATATTTAGGCATAAAAAAGAAATTTCAATTCTAAAGCAATAATGGGTCTGTAGAGATTTCACCAGGTTTTTGATTAAAATAATGAAATCAATGACATACAATTAGACACATCCTGGTGAAATCCCAAACTTTCAAGATACAAAAGTAAAAACAATATACTTAAGTCATCAGAGATACAGAATGAGTAAAAACAGAAATGGAACTGACATCAAACATTGTATCTGTCTCCATAACTTTCCTATGTTCATATATGAATACATGACCATTGAAACTCCACATCATGTACAACTACAAAAATGGGAAGTTATACTTCATGTATATATAGTATGTCAAAATACACTCCAGTGTCATGTATATCTAAAAAGAACAAATAAAAAATTCTGCAAGATCATGTGATTGCATCTACAGATAACTGTCAGCAAAAGAGTGGGACTCAAGAATTCCACATCCAGCCAACTTATCATCCTCCTATTAAGATGTTTTACAAGACACTGCTGGCTGTGCTAGAATTCAGAATGGGTATAATTCAGAAGGTATATCCCTACATATTCTATAGAAGCAAATATCCCAGAAGGTATTATAACCAAATGTATGTGAACACTTCTAGATAGGTGGAGAAAAAAGGAGAAATAATATCAAGCAATAAATCTTGCAATGTCCAGAGATATCTGGAACGTTCATTTATATTTTGCCTGGGGTCTAGGAAGATAGATGATAAGTAAGGATACTGGAAGCAGAAAAGCATGTTGAAAAATAATATCTTACAATATTTTGGAATTCAGTTTTCAACGATTTCACTTAAATCTAGGAATTTGTGGGTAGGGTGCAAGGTTGGAGAATAAGGAAACAAAATATTTTTCAATTTTACTGAATCTCTTATGTACAAGAAAAATTTTCAGTGGATGTATAGCCTTTCTTTCAATTTGAGACAATAGGCATATTTACACTAGTGTAATAATAGATATCATTGGTTTATAATTTCTATATTTTTATAATTATATCAGTTTTCTCCTTTACTTTTTGATTCTTGATGAGTCAGTAAGTAACTAGAATCTGGATACTAATAAAGAAATTTTCTTCTAAATAAAAAGGATCGAAAACAAAATGACGTTTATTATAAAATTCTCTAGAATGAGGACCATTACTTGCTAACATTTTGAAATCTGAAAAGAATAAACCACAGCATTGAGAGTGAACACACTTTTAGCGTTTACTTCAGAAATGCACTTTTTAATTTTTATGATATTCTTAACTATAATTCATTACAACATATATTTTGAAATGTGATAACATTGTACATGAAAAGGTATTTAAGAAATTCACCACTTTTCCTAAATATTATAAGGATTATTTACTAAAAACTAATAGCAAAACTCATAATAAAGAGTGAAAACATTTCCCATTAATATTAGAAATTTTAAGAAAACTTCAGCTAGAAAAAAAAGGATGAAATCCTGTTCTTGGGCTGGGGATATAGCTCAGTTGGTAGGCTTCTTGCCTTGCTTGCACTAGGCCCTGGGTTCAATCCCTAACACTCCCCGCCCCCCCCCCCCCAAAAAAAAATCTGTTCTTTGCAGCAACATGGATTAACTTGGAAGACATAATGTTAAGTGAAATAATTCAAGCAAAGAAAGACAAATGCCTTATAATCTCACACATACAATCTAAAAGGCTGATGTCATAGAAGTAATAAGTAGAATAGTGTTTATCAGAGATTAGGGAAAGTGGAGGTAGGAGAGAGATGGGAGATGGGTGTGACTGGTCAGTAGGTGCAAAGTTGGTTAGGAAGAATAGCTTTTGGTGTTCTATTGCACAGTAGTGTGAGGACAGCTAGTAACATCATAGTGTATATTATAAAACATAAATAGATGCTTTTGAATGTTCTCAATGGAAAGAAATGTTAAATGTTTGAGGTGGTAGATATGCTAACTTTGCTGATTTGATCATAAACAATACATACATGAACAGAAAAATCACACTTTACCCTCTTTATATGTACAATTATCATGTGTCAAAACAAAATGAAGCATAAAAAAATGAGACCAGAAATTCTGCAACTGCTAGAAGAGGCTCAACACTCCAATATTTTGGTGCAGGAAGTGACTTTCTTAACAAAACCAAGAAATCAAAATGAAAAACGAAAATCAATAAGTGGGATGGTACCAAATTAAAAACTTCTGAATAGCAAAGGAAACAAGAGAACAAAAATAAAACCTACAGAATAGAAGATTTTTTGTAGTTTCTCCCTGACAATTGATTAATATACAGAATACATAAATATCTCAAAACATTTAACACTAAAAAAACAAACAACCCAATCAATAAATGGGCAAAAGAACTAATCAGACTCTTCTCAAAAGAAGAAATACAAATGGCCAATAAATGTATGAAAAACATTTCATCATCTCTAACAATCAGGGAAATGCAAATCAAAACTAGATTGAGATTTCATCTCATTCTAGTTAGAATGTCAATCATCAAGAATACAAGTAATAAATTCTGGCAGGGATGTTGAGGAAAAGCTACATACATTTGGGTACAACCACTTTGTAAAGCAGTATGAGATTAAAGACTAGGAATGGAACCACTATATGACCCAGCTATCGAACTCCTTGGTATTTAACCTAAAGAAGTAAAATTAGCATACCATGGTGATATAGCACATCAATTTTGATAGCAGTGCAATTCACAAGTTATGGAACAAGTTATAGCCAAGTTATGGAACCAATTCCAGAGGCCATCAACAGATGGTTGATGGATAAAGAAAATATGGCATATATACACAATGGAGTTTTACTCAGCCATAAAGAAGAATGAAATTATGTCATTTGCTGATAAATGTATTTAACTGGGGAACATCATGTGAAATGAAATAAATAAGACTCAGAAAGTCAAGCATTGAATGCCCTCTCAGAAGTAGAAGTCAGAACAAAATAAGGAGAAAAGGGGGAATGGATGATACCATAGAAATAGAAGGTAGATTGTAAGAGGATTGAGGAGTGATTGGAAAACCTCGGGATTGTGGAATGGAATTGACCAAATTATGCAACTACATATATTAATATGTCACAGTGAATTTCACCTTCATCTATAAAGCACCAATGAAAAGAAAAGTATAAATGAATAGAAGATCAGAAAAGTAGAGGAGGGGAAACCAGGGAGGAAGGAGGGGATGAAAATAGGAAGAAGTGGAGCAAATTATAATACATGCATGTATGATTATGTCAAAATGAAACACAGTATTATGTATAACTAAAATGCATTAATAAAAACATTAAAAATGAATTAAGACAAATCTGTTTCTGTTTAACAGATTACATAGTTAAAACCTTTGAAAAGCCAAGAAGAGAGAGTCTAAGTTAGAAGTATTATTAAGGTATAATAAAACATGTATACAAAAAATCCATATCTTTCTCTTCGTTAGCAAGTTGTAAGTGAAAATAATTGCATGTACAGTTTAAAAAAAGTGGTTATTATTAACAATGACAGTTTACAATAGTTATGAATAAATATGGATATTAAAAGAGAAACTGTATATACCATCATTTTTGTAATGATAGAAAAAATAAAACCTACTAGAAGAAAAACTAAAGCCCTATCCTGGGCATAAAATAAAATCCAGAAATGAGGAACATGTTATGTTTCTGGAAAAGAAGATTAAATATCATAATTATGTCAATTTTCTTAAAAGATATGTTAATTTAATATCATTTAATTGAAATATTGTATTCATTTTTATTGAGAACAAAATTAATTTATATATTAATATGGAACACTATATCCAAAAATGGTTAAAAATTATGAAAATTGTAAGATCCAAAAACAGCAAGAAATATGAATCCCCTGAATAGAATTTTGATCAGAATAATAATTCTTCTTTTGATTATCTGTGAAAAAGTGGAATAGCTATTCAATTGGAAATGTAGCTGATTTGTTAAATGGCACTGAGACAATTTTCCACACAAACAAAATTAGGTCTCTCTCACTTCATGATAGTACATTTGAGATGGAGTAATTATTTAAATGTTAAAAAACAAAAAGCAATACCATTTTAGAAAAGCGTAGTTGTATAGGCCAGGGTTGGGGGAAACTCTTAAAGCTAGATTTGAAACAGAATGGAAAACTCTGTATGTCATACCCTTCTTGAGAAAAATGGCCAAAGATACCACATAAACTAACAAAGAAAGTAAAATATTTGCAACCTGTAAAATATACTTAATAATTCTACTGCACAAAGAGAACTTATCAATCTAATAGAAAACTAGAAGCAACCCAATGGATAACTAGACAATTATAAACAGGTATTTCACAGAAGAACAGCCAAGGGTCAGAAGCACAAAACCAATGATCCTTTTTTCATTCACAGTGAAGAAAAGGAAAATTAAAGCACAAAAATTCAATTGTTTGCCATCAAATTGCCAAATTTGAAGAGCTATGGAGATAGGTACTTTCATTCACTAAAAGTTAGAGAAATGTAGAATGTTACAGCCTTGTGGAGAGTATCTGGTACTTATATGAATCCTGAGATCCACATTCTCACTTCTGGGAACACTTTCTATATAAGACACAGAGAGAATAGTTTCTTACACAGCTAGCCCTCATCCCCAAATTCTACTTCCACAGATTCAATCAACCACATATAGAAACCATTTGGAAAAAAAAAAATGTCTCAGTGGGGCTGGGGTTGTAGCTCAGTGGTAGAGCGCTTGCCTAGCATGTGTGAGGCACTGGGTTCAGTTCTCAGCACCACATATACATAAGTAAAATAAAGGTCCATTTACAACTAAAAATATATTTTAAAAAAATGCCTCTGTTGAATATGTTCAGGTCTTTTTTTCTTATCATTATTCACTAAAGAATTCAGTGTGATTATTTACATAACATTTATTTGCATTAAGTATTATAAGTAATCTAAAGATAAATTAAATGGAAGGACATGTGTAGTTAATCTTCAAATGCTATACCCTTTACATAAGGGACTTGAGCATGTATGGATTTTGGTATACAAGTGCATCTTGGAACAATAGATATTAAAAGAGAACTGTATATACCACCATTGTTTGTAATGATAGAAATTGGACATTACCTACTTGTTTTTAAAAAGTGAAACAGTTGAACATATCCCTGTATAAACTATTATGTTTGCATGAAATATTTGAAGTAAAAAGAATGTTGTGTGTATCATTATGAAAGGATGCTCTCAGGTCTCATTTTGTCATGCTGGAGAGTTGTAGCATAATTATTTACATAAAGGCTTCTTTTTTTAGGTTCATTAAACACTGGTTGATAATCTATTTAACATCAGACACTGTCCTTGATATTCTCTCATTAGACCTTAACTACTTTTTTTTTTGGTGAACAAATACCTCTGTATGCAGGTTGAACCTGTATATTCAAATGTACTTGGCACCACATCCCAGTGTACATCCGAAAGCCTGATCATTTCAGCATCAAACTCACCACTCACAATTCTCTTGTTGCATTGTGCCTTTTCCTTCCCACTTACCCAATGATACTATTCAGATATTACATTTCCTATGATGCCTTTTGGCAGAGTTGAACCGTTAAGCTGCCTGTTTTGTCATCCATGGAGGTAGTGGGAAAAAAGTTCCACAGAAGAGAGCATACCTATTTTCAGAAAATAAGTTTGTGAGAATAATAAGGACAGCAAGAACATACTGCACAATTCTTGATTCCTGTTTCTCCATTAAGGCTTTTGTTATAAAATACTTTTAATTTTACGCCAACTTTGGGTAGTAATGCATCTAGTATAAGTACTAATGACAACAATGATGGCCAATTTCCATTTTTGTGAAGTTTATATTCATTTTAAATTGCATTGGCTATATCTTTTTATTATACGTCTATTCAAAGTCTACTTTGAATTAAAAATCCCAGTATAGAAATACATTTATTTATTTGAAAAAGTACATGAAGCATGCAATAAACATAACTCCAGAACAACATAGGAGTCAGACTTAGTTCAGAAATACGATGCATACTTGAATCAAATGAACGAGGATAGAGAAGAAACTATTTTAACTTCATTGATGCTATACATGCAAACAGGCCGGGAGATTGATGATGACAATGGAATCAATAGCTGACATGTAAACACATCATGTGGTTTGCCCTGTGCTAGGACCTTGTGCCTCAGTTTAGTCAATCCTCAAAATGATTTTTGGAGGTAAGAATTATATTCTTCATATGAGTGAGAATGACACATCGTAGAGAAGTTAAATACTCGTCTGTGGTACACAGAAACCCATGCAGCCTAACTCCAGATTCTACATTCTTCAAAAGACTATCTGTCTTAAGGCAAAGCAGCTGTGACAATCTGAGAACAGCTCAGGTAACAAGAGTAAGAGGCTCTGCAGTACAGCCCGCCCCCATGGTAGTTAGCTCTGTGAAAATGACAAAGCCAATTAATGTCTTTGCATTTCCATTTTCCTGTTTTCAAATATAGACTTTTTTCATTATGGAGAAAGAATTGATGAAGCACATATCAAAGACTTCTCCAAGTTAATTCCCACGGGGTTGTGGTAAAGATTAAATGTGAAAGCATGTTGTACTCTATATAAATCACTTAATAACAGGGAGATGCTAGTGTTACGTGACAATCCTAGGATTGTTTGGAAAAAGAGCAGAAACTGTCTTGTTCAGTTTTGCCAGATTCATTTGTTACTCCTCACATAAACACAGTCCCAATTATAGTGTTTGATTCATCTGAAAGGTAGAACAATAATTTCCTGACAGGCCAGTTTCGTAAGAGTAGATGTCAAGATTTGGAATGTGTGCTTTTTGTTACTGAAAATATAAGCTGTGTATCTTCTGAAATGCCATGTGCTTCTTTATTGTGAACAGCTATAGATACATCCTGAATAATAACTATTAAATATTAGTTGCACCTTGTATTAGAGAACTGCAGAAATAAATTTCATCTCCTAAGGAGACACCAAATGCATCATCTTTAAATCCCTGCTGACTTCAACTAGGTTGACTGCTAAAGTAATAGGAGGATTGTCACCTGCAAAACCAGATTGTCTGGTTTACAAACTTAATTAATTTAAAAAAAATATATATGTGTGTGTGTATGTGTGTGCATGTATGTATGTGTGTGTGTGTATGTGTGTGTATATATATATATATATATATATATATATATATATATATATATATATATATATATATAATTACACGGAAGGAGAATGTATTAAATGACACCTAAGTGAAATGTTTGTTTAAAATATGGCTAATAGGTCAAGTTAAAATGCAATTTTAAATAAATTTGAATTTTCCAGTTTTCTGGCCAGTGATTTAGTTCTCATTTCATTTGAATATGTTTATTACTGTCTTATTTTTGAAACTAACTGGCATTTTATCTGGATGGTAGTGTGTACGTGCAAACATTATTTATCCCACTAATTACTTGTAGCTTTGGGAATGTTTTCTAGGTCCTCTCTGCCAGCAAACTAAACTTCAATTTTCTCACCTATAAAATGGAGATGACTATAAATTTTTATTTCTGAGGATTCTTCTATACCCAATAGTTGGCAAGATATAATCTACTATGATTATTATAACCATCACCACAACCATCACTATTATTTTCTCTAGTAGGTGTGTCTTAGTCACACTGGGGTTACTTCTCCTATTCATCCTTTAATACTGTTTCTTTGCAAGGATTAAACTTTAGCCCAGAGTCTTCATTCTTCAAGTCTCTATTCTCTGCACAACACTAGGTGTTCTCCTTGTGCTTATTATAGTCTGTGCTAATTTTTATTCTTGCTGTCATCTAATAATCTTGCAGAACCTATTGTATGCCAGTCATTCTTTAAAATTTTGGGAATACAGCAATGTACACAATGAACAAAAGCCTTGCCTTCATTCCACTTAAATTCTAGAAGGAGAAGAAAGAGAAAAAAAAACATGAAATGAGGGAACAATGAATGAATAAATGAATGACTGAGTGAATGTCAAACACTCAAGGTCATAAAGGAAATTACAGAGAAGTCAGAATAAACAGAGTAGCAGAGATAAGGAAAAGATTGCTTGACAGGATGTTTTGCAATCCTCAGTTTGACAGGATGTCTTACCAATATAGGGAAATTTAAATAGAAAGTTGAAGAATCTGAGGAATTAAGCTAAGCTAATATCTAAGGGCTAAGCATTTCTCCAAGTAGGTATAGCAGGTACATTGATCCTGAAGGATGAGCATGCCTATGGTTTTGGCCAATGTGATAGGAACACAAGGTGTGAATGGTAGATGAGATTAAAAATTAAAAAAAAGTAGCAGGTGAGGGGCAGCAGATGCAATTCAATCCATTATGAGGACTCTTACTCCTTGTGGCATATAAATGCAGGGGAACATTGTCAGCAGATGAATTACACTATTATATCAGGAATGGACTAAAGGAAACAGGTGTGGGAAGCAGGACAAACTGACAAGGAGTATTGCCATAATCAATGCAAGAGTTCCAGGTGATTGAGAGAAACTGCAGTGGAGAATAGGATAAAGGGTCCAATACTGGATATATCATGAAGGGAAAGTCAGAAGTAATTGGCTAATGGATTGAATATGGTAAGTGAAATGTAACATCACAAAGAAAATCAAGAATAATGTAACATCCTGGACTGGACAGATGGAGTTGAAACTTCCTGCGAACACTTTCAGAAAAGAGATTGTGTGACCCAATAAAGATGGGGATTTGGTTTTTGTATGTTAAATTTGACACCGAATTAGAAATCTGGAGCTCTATATTTGACAGTCATCAGCATACAAATAGTATTTAAAGCCATAAGCCTGAATGTCATTTAGCAAGTGAGAAGTGAGTATAGATAGAAAATAGTAGTTAGAAATTTGAACTCCCTGACATTTCAAAATTTAGAGTTTGAGAAGACGAGGAAGGACCTGCAAAGGGTATTGAGAAAATAGACACTGAAGTGGAGAAAAGTCTGGAGAGTGAGAAATCTCGGGCTACCGAGACACATAGTTAGGTAGGCTGTGGCTACAGTGGTGGAAGCATGTGGATGTTCTGTCCTGACTCTGTTTTCTTAGTGGAATAGAAGACAAGGAACACTGCATGAGAAAGAGGAGGGGAGAAAAGTTGTGGACTTGTTTTGTGTTTGAGAAAAGACAGAAAAAAATGAAAAATCCTGCAGGTAAGTGGTAGTATTATACATTCCTAGGAAATGCAGTGGGATTTGTGGGCACTATATCCGGCCCAGTTGAAGTTAGTGATCATGCTTTGTAGAGTGAAACTAGTTCAGACGACTATATGCTTTCCTTCTTCTTGCTTTGGCTTCCTGGGCAGCCAAAACTGGACACAGTAGGAAGAGATTGGATTAAACTAGAAATGGAATTTCACCAGGTAATATTACAGAAGGAGTTTGCTGGCTTCCCATAACAAATACCAGAAATAATCAACTTAAAAAGAGGAAAGGTTTATTTTGGCTCACAGTTTTGGGGACTTTAGTCCATGATCAATTGACCTCCTTGCTTGAGCCTGCAGTGCCATATCATGGTGACAGCATATGATGATGGAGACCCTCATGGCCAGGAAGTGAAAGAAAGAAGAAGAGACCAGAGTTTCACTACTTACTGACTTAGGATCTCCCACTAGATCCCACCTCTTAAATGTCCCACACCTCCCAGGAGCACCTGGGACTAGTGAACAAGGCTTCAACACATAGGACTTTGGGGGGACATTCCTGATCCAATCTATAGCAAGGAGTGAGGGAAAATGTGTGCAGGTAAGAGGCGGCAATGATGAACTCTTGGATTTGAATAAAGGTAATGGCATCACAAGGGGTGACAGCCCATGAAAAATTTGGAATATAGGTACTAGACATAAGGAGCAGGGAAAAAATCATGACCTTAGAGATAATATAGTTAATAATGCCAGTTTGGAAGGTGGATATGGGAGTGGCTGAAGTAAGGTGGAATTAGAAGTGGTATTTGCATGTAAGAGAAGTCAAAGATATTCTGGGATCATCCATGTATATATAACCAGAAAATTTGGATAAGGCCATTGATGAGGAGTAAAACCATTAATCTGAGGCTAAATCTTGAAGCAATGAAAATACGTAGAATACTGTAATTGTGCTGGAGATTAAAAAGAAAGAAAAAAACAAGGAGATGGAAGAACCAATCAGGAACAGGGCCAGTGCTGTGATGGATGCCCCTAAGGGAGATTCAGATTTCACTTAGAAATGAAGGTATTTTGTATAAAATTTTATAGTTTTCCTTTTGAAACTCTTTCACAGTACTGTGCTATTTATGTCTTAGACATTTGTATCTTCATCACCATCATTGCAAAAAATGCTGTCCTTTTCAAAATATATATTATATATATTTGTGAGATAATGTATTCACATACGATACTATATTAAAATTTGCTGATATTAATGGTATAAAATAGCCCAAAATTGTCCAGAATCTGAAATGCATTTTTTGTTTTCTGTTCCATGACATTCATACACTTTCTTATTAATTTAAATAATTTGCCAGTAGAATATATTTTATTTTGTTTTCATTTTCATAAAATATTGGGGGGGTGAGGGATGGGGAGGATTAAACTCAGGGGTGCATAACCAATGAGCCACATTTTTTAAAAAAATTGGAGACAGGGTCTCCCTACGTTTCTTAGGGCCTTCTTAAATTATTAAGGCTAGCAATCCTTTGAACTTGCAATCCTCCTGCCTCAGCATCCCCAGCTGCTGGGATTGTAGGTGTGCACCTCTGCTCCTGGTTTAGACAATCTATCTTAATAGGATTTTTATATCTTTCTGACTTCTGTTTTTTTATTTTTACTTTTTTGATGCTCAAACCAAAATAAAGTATTGCATAGAAGAATACTTTGTTTCTAACATTAACCTGAATATTTATAAGATTTTACTATTCAGAATGATATAAGCTCTAGGGTTCTTTGGAGATTCTCTTAATCAAGTTAAAGAAAGTATTTGTTCCATTTTGTTTTTCTATGGTTTGATGATGAGGCTGTTGTTTTTTCCTGCATATAAATTCTGTCATTTTTTTTTTTTACTTTTTGCATCTAGTGATAATGATGCATTTCTTTCTCCTTATTAAGATAGTGAATTACAATAGTTTTTACTACTATTTTGCTTATGATTTTTGAATTTATATTTTTGGTTGAGATGAGCATAATTTTCCTTTCTCATATTGTTTTCCTTTCTGTTGTCTATGGTAAGGTTATACTAGTTCATAAAAATATTAATGAAAGATTAGAATAGTATGCCACCTCAAATATTAGAGCTTATTTTTTCATATCTTATATTTAATAATTTTTAACTATATTCAATTAAATATTTTCCATGTTTTAATTTCTGTATTTTTATTATAAATAGCATTTCATTTTCCTTGATACTCACATCTATAGGTCTTTTTTCCCCCTCTCTCATCAATGCTCAGGGTAGCCCAGACACTGATTCATTAAAATAGGGCAGTGGCCTGTGAGAACAAATACCAGCCTTAAAATCTTGGCCAGAGGTTTTCATATAGGATAGAGAACTGCTTACTCTGAGCTTTAAAAATCCTGTCCCTGTGCAAATCCCTAGCTCTTGAAAGAGATTTAGTGTTCATGTTATATTTTAAATTGATTACAAAATTATCTCTTTAATCCATGTGGAATATGCTTTTATCCCCTAATAGATTTAAAGTTTTTAAACATCACTGTGAGGATTGCAGAATATTCTAATTATATGATAAATTACTCAATCACAACCAATATTTTTAGATTATATAATATCTTCTCCATATGAAAGGGTAACTACAAATATGAATTTAGTTTAAACAGAAGTAAAGGTACTCTTTTCTCTATATTGATGGAATATTAAATATAGAAGATTGAATACTTTCCTTATTTAATCATGCTGATTTATTATTCAGTGCTAAATAGACTTGATTAATTTTGTAATATGTTTGGTAAATTACTTTTATTCTGGATTTTTTCACTTTATGATTTATTTTAAATATACAAAGGAACACATACTTTGAATTATTACAGAGAGAGATAGTTCACTTTTAAATAAAAACATCTTCCAGAGGTCATAAAATGAAACCCAGATAAATCTTTGCTTTTTTCCACTTCATATTTTTCTTCATTATGTTTGCCTAAAGTGTGCTGTGTATGAAAGTAGTGTAGATTTATATCAGTAAATTAAATTTGTAACAACTATGTCAATTCCTGTGATTTGTGGATCCAATGAAAGCTCCATGGAGTAAAATATATCTTAACATATGTTAAATTTAAATGAATATTATCAGCTTCCCTGTAATTTTCAAATGGCTAGAGACTTGTGACTGTGGAAAACACAGCAACGGATTGCCCTTTAATTTGGCTGGTGTATAGGTGAAAGGAAGTTAGGGACTAATGACATGAACCCTCATAACCCATCCCGATTAAAGAACACTCCCAATGTAGAAGTATATATAGAAATGAGGCCTCACTGATCTAGTACGGCAATGTGCTATTGCATGCTTTTTCTAATTCCTAAATTTCTCAAAAGAAGTAGGTGCTGCTTGTGAAAAATTCTCTCAGAACAAGTCCATTGTAGCATCTGTTAATCAGAGGAGACAATGAAAAACTTTAATGGACCCTTTTTGGCAGTGAGAGATGCAGCAACATTACATGGATTTTGTGCCCTAACAATATGTGCAGGTCTAGGATCTAAACAGAATAGTTCTTGAGTAAGAAGTAGCAAAGTTGGCAGACACACATATGCAGAGTAGGAAGTCTGAATGCCTAGCCAGCACAAATGGGCTAACATTGGATGTATGGTTGGATTGGTTACTTTACAAGGCATCGGGGAGACAAAACTTGAGAATTCTGGTGATCTTGGACATCTACTAACTAGCTTCCTGGCCTCAAGTACATTGTTCACCAACTTTTTAAAGATAGCAGCATGACCTATCTATTCACAGGCTCATGAGACTTTCACATGATGAAAATACTCAGCTGTGCTACAGTGATCTACAAATGTAAAGAGTAATATAGTTTTGCTTTCATAATAATAAAAATGAAGATATAGAAATTATTGCATTTATGTGTTTTTTTCTTTTAAGAATGGAGAACATCATTCTAAGTCAAAAAAGCCAAACTGAGAAAGTTAAGGGTTAACCATTTTCTTTCATATGCAACAATAGACTAAAATAAAGAGAAAAAAGGGGGGATAACATGAAAATGGAAGGGAGACCAGTGGATGGGACCAAGGGGAAGGGAGGAGGGACTAGAAAAGAGAGGAACAGTGGAATGAAATTGATCAAACTTTGCTATGTTCATATATGAATACACCACAATGAATTTCACCTTTATGTTTATCTATAAAGCACTAATTTAAAACAGACCATAAATAAATAGAAGGAAGATCAGTAGAGTATAGAAAGGGAAATGGGTTAGGGGACAGAAAGGGGAAGTATTAGGGACTGAAGTGTAGCAAATCATATTTCATGCATGTATGATCATGTCAAGATGAACCCCAATATTATGTATAACTATAATGCACTAATAAAAAGAGTGGAAAATTAAATTTAAGAATATTAAGTAAAATTTTAGACTGAATTTATGAGTGCTAAAAGAACTGAACTGGTGTGTGGATATAAGATTTCTAAATTCCATGTCCCTTCCATTGACTACTCTAATAATATAAAGATTTTCAAAGAAACAACACTTACTTTATGTTTATGCCTAACCTACCCATATATTTTCTGATATCCTTCTCATCCATTGACTTTTCTTGTGCTTCCTTATGCAGTAACTTTTCCTACTACAAAAGCCATATATCATGTTGCCAAAAGACTTTTAAAACAAGAAAAATTTTAAAAAGAAAAAAATACTCTAAAATCTACATCAAAAGATGTTCATTCAGCATACATGTATCTGTATTTTTAAAGAGAAAATTGTGAGTATGTTTTTTGTGAGTGTGCTGTGTGTGTGGTGTGTGTGTGTGTGTGTGTGTGTACAAATACAGGCTTTATGGGGATTTGCAGTCTCTGGGAAGAAGACTTCATTCTCCATGAGGGGGTTTTGACTTTGCTGAGTGAGGAAGAAGCCTCAGGATGCTCTACTCCACTTGGAACCCTACTGTTGTGGTGAAATAGAGGCCACGTTGTAAAGGAAATGAATTCCCAGGGAATATCTTAACAAAAGTATTAATCTTGTTTTCATTCTGAAAATAATCTAAGTCAGAATTGTTGCCTTTACTAAAACTCATAAGATCTTTGATGTTTGACTTTATCTTGCCAGTTTGTTATTTGCCTGACTTTATTTTCATGAAATATGATGAGTTTTTTTTTAATCTGCAATATTCATCCATCTGCTTATGCATCAAAGAAACTGCTACTTAATATCTAGTTATCATAGAATTATCAGAATTATGTAGATGGTGGAATAGAACAGAAAGATAAAAACTAAGAATGTAACTGATGCCTAATGAATAGGCAGTGTTCACGAGTCTGTGAAGAAATTGAATATATATATATATATCATCAGATGGACTAAAAACATCAGATTGACTAAAACCTATAAAACATCACAATGCACTAAAATATGGTTTTATCATAAAAGGCCCTAATGCAACATCATCAGTTATAAGCTGAATTCTTCTATGTTTATATATTGCTAATCACAAGAGGATACAAACGGGAAAAATCACCCTTTAAGAAAAATTAACAGAGGATAGCAATATGATTTATCAACATCACATGATGTATTGATTAGCAAGCACCCTAGGAAAAGTGAGACTGTAAAAATTCGGTCTTCAACATTAAATGTATAAATGCAAAATTGAGTGCTATAAAAATAAAAATATAGATGGGAAGCTAAAGAATGCTACCCGAATAAGTTGGTTTTCAAAAGTTCTTCTCTGAGATTACACAGAAACAGTTGAACTCATGCTTGGAAAAATTCTAGGAACCACCAGTGTGAAGCTAATGAGAAAAGACCCATGGTAAGACCCATGATGACCCATGGCATCATACTGTAGGGATTTCTCAGCAAGAGACAAGTGATGGGGAACAGCGCCATTACTCCTCCAGATGGGAAGATGGCTTTCCTTCATTCTCAAAGAAAATGTAGGGATTTTCATTCAATGTTGAAAAATGCACATAGAACTCAACTCCTCTGAGTTCATTTAGAAGTAAACTAAAATCACTAGATTCAAGAAAGAAAGACTTGGCAATTTACAAGTGCTTGGAGCAACAAGTTAAGACACATCTTAGCATCTATTTTAATGTGGAAAAAAAATTTACCCATATAAAACACACACAAGGGGAAAAATCCTAGTGAAAATCAAAACAGACTCCCACTAGAACACAATATTTGTTGAAAAATGGCCTACTGCTGATTTTTGCTTTTTCAACTGGATTTGTAATGAATGGAATATATTAGCATTATATTAATCCTAAAATATCATTGTTAGTGATGTTATTAGATGATTAGATTTGAAATATGTAGATCATCATGATGATTTAGAAACTTTTGTTTACTTTTGATGGGTAATCTATAATATGAGTTAGATGACTTATAAATCATGCATTTGTACCAGATAATAAAACAGGTAAAAATGGACAAATTTTATAGAAACTTGTGATATTTTGTGTTTTAAACAAAACCTCTACTACTGTTGTGTTGTGGTTTGAACTAATAAATATAATCAATAAAAATATAAGTTATAGGTTATAGAAAGTAAAAAATTTGGTTATAGATATAAGATTTTGATAAGTGAGATAAGACAATTATAAATCGAGAATTGTCATAGACAGGCCTAAGAGTCCATTTTGCTACCTTCTATTTAAAAAAACAAAACAAAACAAAAAACTGCTACAAGAGTTGTTTCTGAGAAACTGAAATAAAATCTGTTTTCTTATAATATATTGTTTTCTGTACTTTGTACTCCACAAAATGTACCTAATCCAGGATATGGGGGTCTTGGTGACCTAAGACTTTGAAGTAGATTCTTGTCCTGCTAACCACCTGCTTGAACTCAGGATGTGGTTGTCTAACACCTGCTCAAACCCAAGATGTGATTGTGAGTTGCTGTGCTAATTGCTGTCTTAGCTTCTATGATTGGCTTGCTTGCAGAATGCTAAGGAAAACCCCTGAGTTGTGGTTTCTGTCTTTAAGTTCCCAGGATCAAGGCCAGGAAATTGCTGTTCTCCCAGAGAACTTCAATCTCTACAAGTGGGTGACAGTCCCTGGCCAGGTAAATAAAGCTCTCATTGATTTGAATTCAGATTTAGAGTGTTTTCTGAAGTGGCTCCCCATAACAGTTGCACAGTGAAAAACATTGTAATCTACCAAACAATAAAGGAAAGAATTTAAAGTACATGACTTTTAAGTTCTTGACTGATGTTCAAAACTAATACATGTATTTTTAAAGGCCTCCAATATTCACCAGGTGGCAGTCTTTTTCCTAAGTATGGTCAAAACAAACTTGATCTTTTTACCTCTGCTAGTAAAAGAGTGACACAGGTGCACAGAGACTGTGCATTCATCCTGAGAATGCTGGATTTCAATGCTCTGTCTCTTCTGAAAATATACTCTGTAAAATATCCCTAAGGGACCTGATTGTTTCCTATGAGGTCGTCTCTCATCACTTTTCTTCATATTGATGTTCCTTTTCCACCATTAAGCATTCTTTAGAATAAGAAGCCAAACCTTAAGATGGTATTTATATTTACATTTTTTCCTTGTTCCACAAAAGAGTTCAGGCTGACATTTAACGTATAAATGTGATGAACGTTTCTATTTGTAGACAAAATCTGAATTTTAGACTTTGCTTAAGAGCCAACATGGCTGGTTAAGGTAAATTTCCTTAACTTCCCTTAGTTTCACATTCTGTCTGTGAAGGGTGGTGGCTCTAGGAGTCTCTATGTGTATGAGGGTGAGATCAGAATGGCGTTTAGTTCCCTCAAGTTTCAAAATGTCAATATAGACTCTGCTTATTGGTTGAGAGAATCAGGTAGTCTGTTATGGGATTAAGAAGAACATGTGCATTAAAAGGAAAAATGCATCCCAATAGGTGCTTCCAGAACACATGATTTAATCATAACCTCAAGTCAGGATTAAATTAGTCTAGAAAGCATCAAATGGAATATGATGCACAAATATGATGCACACTTCCTTAAGCTTGATCATTTAAAGCCAGGACAGGAGAATCAAAAGCACCTTAGATGGCAAAGAATTAATGGGCCCTGATCCTCTAGGATAATGTAATAAAATTATAAATTAGTAACATAAATATAAATTTAACTCACTAAATACAAATATTTAACATTTCAGCATTTCATTGATAGATAGACCTAATAGCTGTATGTGTGCATAGCCAAAATACTTCAGTGTTTACATCCAGGATGTATTGTATATTATGTCTTTCTAAGCTGGAAAATTTATAGGATATGCCAACATATTATGCTGGCCCCCAAATCACTGAATGGCTTTTTTAAAATACATTTCACCACTGTCATAGAAACACAATGGTGCTTATCTCTATATTGTTTTACTTATATTGAATTCTTAGTCTCTGTGTCATCCATAATTTACTATGGCTATTTCTTAAGCATTAGATACTATCCCCTACTCTCACAAAACATAAATACAATTAGAAAATCAATATCGTATAGAAAACAGAATGAAGATGCACTTAAAATACAATTTATCTTGAAGTCGCAATTGATTGCTGGATTACATTTATTGAGATAAGAATTACTTATGTGCAAAAAGGACCCATGTGCAAAGACTTGGTTGCCAGCTTGCGGTGCTACTGGGCCATGCTAGAACCTTTAGCAGGTGAGGAGGTCTAGTGGAAGCAATGTCATGGCGGGAGGTGCCCTTGAAAGGGACATTGGGATTTCAGACCTTCCCTGTCTTGCCTCCTGGCTGCCATTAAATGAGCAGTTTCCTCTGCCACATGCTTTTACCAAGATGTGTCATCTAGCCACAGTCCCTAAAGCATTGGAATCCACTGAACATTGCCCAAAACTTCTGAAACTGAGACAATATAAACTTTTCTTCCTCATAATTTTTTTTATCACAGGCAATTTGTCACAGTGATTGAAGACTGACTCATATATTCATGGTGGGCAGCCAAAATAATTTTAGAGATAAAAGAATGAAGAAATATGTAACTCCCTCATTGAAACGTTGCTCACTGTCTTTGGGATCTCAGACCGTCCCTGTCTTGCCTCCTGTAACTGTGACACACAGAATACTTGAGAAAATCAACTTAAAAAGAGGAAAGTCTTACTTTGGCTCATGTTTTTAAGATTTTAGTTTTAACCTTATCACTTTGGACCTGTGCTGACACAGTACATCCAGTGGGGGCACAAGGTGGAGCAAAGCTGCTCATCTCATGGCAGCCAAGAAGCAAAGGGAGAGAGAGAGAGAGAGAGAGAGAGAGAGAGAGAGAGAGAGAGAGAGAGGAAGAAACCAGGATCCCAAATTCCTTTAAGAGTACATCCTTATTGACTAACTCCCTTCAATCAGGCCCCACCTCTTAAAGAAGCTTCCAGTCCCAATAGTGCCCTCATCTTAGGACCAAGTTTTTAACCTATCAGCCTTAAGAAGACACATAAGATCCAAACCCCTAACACTCACCCAAACCAGGAAAGAGTAAGTGTTGACTGGAAAAATTCCTTTTACAACGTAAGATGTAAACATTTTAATACTAGACATCAGCAAGTACTAGTGTGTTCTCATCTCTAGTCTGTTTTATTAAATTTAGTCAATGTTTATTAAACCCATGCTACATATCAGAATTCCATCCTGTATAAGTAGAAGGAAAGAAAATCAACATTTAAGGAAGAGGGAAAATCTGCTTGATATATAGGTAATAGAATGTTAAAGTTGAAACTTTTACAGGTACCCAATGTAGTGGAGGAGAGATTCCTGAGTTCACAACTTTTGGATTTCTCATTTAAATGTCTCTCATCCATGTCAGGAATATCTTCCAAAGGAGAGAGGAGTGAGTGCCTGGTGTGAGGAGGATTTCTTGGTTGACAAATGAAGTTGGACTAGGAGTCACTTCCGTTCCCCCAGGGTAGTGAGAAATCACTGCCTGCTCCAAGACTTCCCATCAGCCACAAGGGCTTTGACAGACAACTGCCTTCTGAAGGCTCCAACAGCAGATGGAGCTCCATGTCCGACTCTCACTATGCTCCTTTGCCCATCCCCTTAGTCCATTCTTTCCACTTTGTAAACTAAACACACACACACACACACACACACAGAGAGAGAGAGAGAGAGAGAGAGAGAGAGAGAGAGAGAGAGAGAGAGAAAGAGAGAGAGAAGGAGAGAGACAGTTAATATATCAAGAGAAAAAGAGGAAACTTTGAATTGAGACAAGTATGTCTATTACCAAAGAGTAGGTAGGCTTGGAAGGACCAGTCCAACAAATAAATTTTATTGGAGGAAGAAAATCCATTATTGAAGTTTTATTTTAAGGGCGTTTAGAAAGAGAAAACATGTTACTAATGTTTTACTATAAATTGAGTCCATGCCAGTATAGATACACAGAGCAGCAAAACATAGAAAGTGATACAAGAGGCATGAAAAGTTGCATAGAATATGATGATAGCAAAGAAGAGGACCATCGAACTCCATTAATGTTTCATAATGTATCTCATATGTATATGTAGAAAAAGCTTTGTGTTGTCTGCAAATATCTTCCTCCAGCATGGCCAGCAGGATCTGTCTCTGCATTGTCAGCCATGAGGTTTCAGTTCAGAAATGAGCTCCTGCCAGAGTTCCTGGCTGTGCCAAGGCAGCCCTGCCACTGGAGCACACTGACATGTGCATTGCTTGACATTAATCTCCCACACTCTTGTTAATGTGCTGTTCTCACCTCCCTCTTCCCAGCAATTTCTCAATATGCCAGCAGTGTCTCCCTTATTACTGCCAATCTCTTCCTACAACAATCTAGGGAGAATGGAGGAAAATGGATATCCAGTTTTATTAAACCAATAATTGAATGCACTTAAGGTTGGTCAGGAGGTTCTGTCTGAAGGAATTTTAGAACACCTCTGCTGTCAAGGGCATGGACAGACCTATGCTGCTCAAGAATAAAACTTTATTCCTAGACCAGAGCAAGTTCTGAAGGGCTGAGATTGCTAGATAAAGTAACCAGGCAATCTGGCAAAGGAAGAGTAAAAGCAAAGAAAACAGTGAAACTTAAATCTCACTTGGGCAAGTGATCCCATCAATGGAAGCCTAGATTCCCTTATTTATATCAGTTCAATATAAGAGAAAGGAATCAGTTAAGTAAATGTGAAAATACACACCAGACAGTTCCTATGAATTTTTTTCTAAGTTATCTAAGCCCGTTAGCTAGTAACAACTGCTTGGACAAGTTCAATGAAGACTATACGGCTGATTTGAGAGTGGGGAAGAATGAACTCTGCAACTCAGTGGTGTCTACACTGGAGCTGGAGGGCAGAATGGCACTTTTAGTCGTCCCTCAGTATCCAGTGATCCAACCAGCATAGGCTGAACACATTTGAAAACAAATTGCCTCTGTACTGAATGTGTACAATTTTTTTCTTGCTATTTCCCAAACAATATAATATGCCCACTACTTACTTAATAATTATCAGTGAAACAAATACCTAAGAAAATCAACTTATATATGAGCTGGGGATGTGGCTCAAGCCGTAACGTGCTCGCCTGGCATGGTCAGGGTGCTGGATTCAATCCTCAGCACCAAATAAAAAATAAAGATGTTGTGTCCACTGAAAACTAAAAAATAAATATTAAAAAATTCTCTCTCTCTCTCTCTCTCTCTCTCTCTTTTAAGAAAGAAAATCAACTTATACAGAGAATAGGTTTATTTTGGTTCTGTTTTGGAACTTTTGCTCCACAATTCTTCAGCCTGCTTGTTTGGGACCTGTGGTAAGGCAGCACATCATGATGGATGTGCATGTTGGAGCTAGTTGTTCATCTCATGACAGGGAACAGAAAGGAGGAAGAGGAACACCCCCCTCCCCATGACTGGAAGACCTACCACTTGGACCCACCTTCTAGAGATTCTACTACTTGCAGTAATGCTGCAGATTAAACACCAAGCCTTTGACATATATGTGGCCATTGGGAAACATTTCCGATGGAAACTGCGGCATATATTTTAAGTACTCCAGAGATGACTCAATGCATATAGGAGGATGTGCATAGGTTATATGCAAATATTGTCCCATTATCTACACAGGACTTACTTAAGCATCCACAGATTTTGGTATGTAAAAGGATCCTGGAACACATCCCTTGCAGATACTGGGGGATGTATAACTCTACTTAGCTACTGATGGTGATTTTAGACGTTAGCTTCTCTTTCTAAAATGACAACAAGGAAAGGACTTATAACAAAGGTGGTTATGAGATATAAATGAGGTAACATGTATAATGGTCTCAGAAGAATGCTTAATACACTGTGATGTTTAAGGACTGTTAATAATTTTATTATCCCTTAAGCTATGACACTGTGATAAAATGTAATATATATGTACAAATTACCTATATTTATTTAATTTTTGAAATGATGTATTGTTTTTTGAGAAAATTAGTCCATAAACTACCAAATGAAGATTCACTAATATTTTGGAGAGTAAAGAAATACACAGAATATCCATATCCATATCAATAAATACCCAGCTATTTCTAATTTACATTTTGTTCATCATGATATTATTAAATCAAAAAGTCACATTTATAGATAGTAATACTAGTGTTGCTTAATGATAAAGCTTAAATCTTTCAACCAAACTGTAGTCTTTCCCTTATAAATTCCAGAGATCAAGCACGCATGTTGACTTCGGTTCTGCTTGAGAAGGGTTGAGAATGGGACCACCATCACCACCTTATTTAAAGAGATTATGCATCCAATTGACAAATCTGAAACCATCAATTTACTTGACTCTCCAAAAAGTACTCACTCTTTCTGGGTGGGTTTCAGAATTGTCTCAGTGGGCCATACTCTGTAACAGGTCTCAGATGTTCAAAGCTCACAGTTTGGAATTATTGTCAAGTGTTTCTATTAAATGATTCAAACAACTGTGACTTGGAACACTGACATATCTAGAAATTAATTGGTCCAGAAAAACACACTTACAAAGCATAATTTGTTATAATGAAAATAAGAGCATTCTTTTTAAAATCTGCTTCTTGGAAAGAATATTTAGAATTCTACACTAACTTAATCCGTCTTTGCCTGTGTTTCTGATATTAAAGCAATAAAAATCCACTCATATTTTTTTCTTTAATCAGAGTACAAATGAATTCAGCAGATTGAAAGGAAAAGACCTGCTTAAAGCAGTTACAAGGCATTCCAATCATCACATGTAGTTTTATAATTCCCAATTATATTAACACCATATGTAGTCATTTAATTACAATTATTAAATGACTCACTATTATACCTAAATGACCAATTTTTTCAAAGTATCATAATTAATGAAGAAGTTCAATTAATAGATTGCTCACTGAAACATATGTTATTGTTTGTAGATTTATTCACAACATTTTTTAATGGTTTGGAGAGAGCCAATAAAAATGAACCCCCAAAAGCTTTTCACCAAAGCCCATATTTGAAAGATTAATTTTATTCTTTCCTGTTTTAATACCAACTTGCTTTGCATACCAGCATGCACCCTTCACGGTGCTTTTGCTTTGAAGAATTTTTAGCCTCTTCAATGGACATACACATTAAATTAAATATAATGTATAAAAAGTGTATAAAAAGTGCTTTGGTTGTAAAAAGATAATCGCTTTCAAATGGCATCCAGTTGGAGGGATTTACATTTTTTCTGGGCTATTTCAATGCTAACACAATATATGTTAACTGTTAAGTCTTCATAACCACACAGTGGACTGGAACTGTAGCTCCCTTCTTATTTATGAGAAGTTCAAGGTTCAAATGACTCGATGATTTTCCTACGATTATGAGAAGACTCATGTCTAAATCTTCCTCTCTCTAAATTCTCTTCACTATTTCTCACTCCCTGTCTCCCAAGGGACCTGCACAACTCAGAAAAGCCTAAACACCTGGAGATCTGTTTTATTGCTGGGAGATGTTTCTGTTTTGTTTTATTGTTTATCTGATTTTTCAGAAGGGGCTGAAATCTTTTCACTCTTGCGGGTGGCACACATTGGTTTTTAACTTCATAGTAAGTGTGTTATGTTGAGAAGAAAGAGGAAGAGAACATGTTTAAGAGGGATTATGTATAATTTGCTTGTGTTCAACGTGACTGAGGAGGCTAAATGGTGTATTATTTCATGAGTCAGAATAATCAGTTAGCTTAAACCACTTTATCATATTAATAGCATGGCACAGTACATCTTCAAAAAATTCTTTCATTAGGGACAGAATTATTCAGATCTCTCATGATTGTCATTTGCCAGCTGACTACACACAATCTATGCTCTATATTGTAGCAGCTTTTAAACTTCCTGCTGTGGAATAATAAGACGCAATTCATTTTTTTTTAGTCTTTTGAAGCATTTGTTTATGTTGACTACATTCTAGAAATCAAATTTGGAGACAATTTTCAACTGTTTCATTGTTAATAGTAGATTAAGAAAATGTTGTAAACAACTTTTCCACTGATAACTTACATCAGAATATAAAGAAAGTGTTGTATCTAGCTGTGTCTCAAAATGGGATAAGCATTTTGGGGGTAAAGGTGAATCCCTTCACTGCTTTACTATAATTCTTTTTTTCTCTCATTCTCTCACTTTTTTATCCTGTCTGAATTTTGACAGTACCTGACTTACAACTACACTGATATTTAGGCTTATTTACTGTCCACATTCAAGATTTGACCTAAGACAGAAATATAATAAAAACAAATGAAAAAGAGAAACGTCAATTAGGTTAATCTTAAAGGAAAGTTGAAATGTTTTCATTCTGTAGAGGACTCTAGGATTGTAAGAACCAGTACTTACAGGATGACTTGTTTTACATGTGAGTTAATAATCACTATATAAATTTCATGGGACTGTAGAGGGCAAATTACTTCTACCAAAGTCTAATGAAGAAAACCCAGTGATGAAAGAGTTAAGATTGAACTTTTTCAGAATATCTAATTCTTGAAGCTCAAAGTAAATGAAGTCAATTTGAAAAAAATTACATTTGTGTAAAATATATATTTCTATACCTAATAACCAGAATATATTGATTAGATCTATGTCAGTTAAATGCTGCTCTGTACTTCTATTTAGCAGCATCTAATTTTGATTGAATGTATATTTTCATTAACAAGATAATGCCAATCTTCTATTTAATATGCTGTTTTTTCTGAATTCCTAATATACAATGTTTCTAAAGTGACGAGATTGTATTAGGAAATATGCCAAAACTACACAAAAGAAGGTTCCTGTATACACTATAATGAAAGGAAAAAAGTACACTAGCTCAAATTCTTCATTGCTTTCCCTGAATTTGGTTTTTGTTTACAATAATTATATTTTTCACTGAACAAAGGAGACCTGTACTCTAGAGAGTATATTTTCATGTTTAATTTTTGTCTTTTCAGCAACTTTGTGTTATTAGTAAATAAGTTTGTCAATAGGGAGACAGAAATAACGGCATAATACAGTAAGACTGCTAATACTATTATGTTTGTATTTACTTGTTACCTTGTGAAAACACTTTTGAAAAATGTGAAGCTTTTGAGAAGCAGGTAAGATTAAAACTATGATCTTTATTAACAGCAAAGAAAGATTCAGAGACTTCAATTAGTAAGAGGTGATGAGGGCTAGAAGGATCATTCCTATCACTCCACTCTTTGCTCTTTTCCAGCATGACACAGCTTCTGACAACTGTTTGTCCTTAGTGCATTGCATGGCAAGGAGTGTGTGGGGCCACAATTAGTATTTATTAAACAACCAAATTATAAAATATTCAGGATAGAGACACAAAATATGTAGAATTAAAAACTCTTTTAAATCTGTCAAATTTATATCCTGGATTAGGATAATTAACTGATGATTTCAATGACTTCCCTTCTAATGGGTGCAGTGACGAGAGCCAGGTCAGCACGGTGGCTGTCTTCAGGGACTCTGGAGTTCCAGTGATGATATGTCCTGGCTTTGTGATCTGGAAATTGTTACTCAAGCCTTTTTGTACTTCATTTCTCCATAAATGAAAGGAAATCAGATCAAATGAGAAAAAGTCAAATTCTTACCATAGCCACTGGCAAAGAGACAAATGTAATGAACATTATCTAACATTATTGTTGAGGTCATCATCACCATCATCATCATTATGACTCTATTAAGGCTGGGTGATAGCTAAGGTTTTATAGTCCTTTTAGTTAAATCAAATCCCAGGCACTAGTGAGTCCCCTGTCCTTACTCTGTTTTATGCAGTAAAGTGATTGGATTAAATGATCTCCAAGATGCCTCCTGCTTACAAATCCCATATTCTTTATAGTAGAGCTTTAACATAAAATGTTCTTCAGTGCAAATGCTCCAGGATCTTAACTTTGACGTAATAAATATTATTTAGTGAAGCCTTTTACCCAAAAGTAAAATTGAGAAGCACTCATATATTAAACAACACTTAATAGTATTTAGGGGTTTTAATTAAAATCTCCTGAAAACCAGGTTAATATAGTAGAATTCAACATACCTAACATTAGATAGATAGTTGTAAGTACTCTGTAACTTCCAATATCCCCTAAGTCACTGTTGCTCAAAATGTCATCTGCAGATCAGTAGCATTAGCATCATCTGGGAACTTGTTAGAAATACAAATCCTTATTTGGGACCTCATTTCAAACCTGCTGTGTTAGAGAATGCAGGTGGGGTGCAGCAATCTGTCTATGAATAGGCCTGCCCAGTGATGTTGAGGATGCTAAAGATTGAGAGCCACTGATGTCAATGAAGGATGGAAAAACAAGTTCTGCCTCCAAAAAACATTTACTGGAGCACATCAAACTGAAATTGAATCCGGCCTCAGAAGACATCTAAGAGAAAAGTCTGCTGCAAATAATTAAAAGTCAAGTAACCAATCAACTGACTAAAAACGAGGCTAGGAAGTCATTCTTGATTTTTCACTCTACAGAAATAAGGTATAAGAAGGTTAAAGAAAAGTTTTAGAGAATACCAGTGCAATAATTCTAGCAGTAAATTTTTCCCAGTAAAAATATATAAAGTTCCACCTTTCTGCTTAGTACAGAGAACTAGTTTCTTCATGCTGTACATTATTTGAAAGAAATGAACAAATTGTTGCTCTTTTCATGTTTTTTATAGTAAATTTTGAAAAACCCCTAGAAACTCAATACCCTGTTTTATGAATGTCTATATTAAAAGGAAAAAGAAAATATTCTCCATCTCAGTTGATGGTGTTAATTTTACAAGGTATAAATCCATGAACATTCTTTCTCTTTTCCTCCAAGGCCCTCCGTTGTTCTCTCATGCCCTCTATCTAACAGCATTGGGTATTTACCTGCTCCAGTCAATTTCACCTTGTAATTATTAGAGAATTATTTTTGTCATCATTTCCACTGTAACCACCTCTATTTACATTCCCATGTTTTGGTTTCCTGTCCTTCTTCCTAACTATAACTTAAGACTCTGTACAATAGGGATGATGTGTCCTTAGCACTCAGCACAAGGCCTGGCAGAACAATCATCCAAAAGTTGTTCCTTGGTTAATAGGAACAACTTGAGGATGCCTTTGAAAAGTGCATCTTCTTCCAGATGGTAAAACAAACAAACAAACAACAAAAAAAAGGGGAGGATGTATTTCTAGTACATACTTGTATTTCAGTGTCTTAGTAAGTATTCTAATAATTAGATTTGTATGATGTTTTTATTAGACTCTCTCTGTCGACCTTATTTTATAACATTACATTTACTTTATCCAGTTGGCTGCTATTTTTTCATGCTTTAACATCTGACTTTAATGACCACAACAAAATTAATGACAGTGTATTTCAGAGTCTTTGAGCATGGATATCTACACATCTGGAAATTATAATCATACACAAAATGTTTTCAACAATCACAAAAATTATCTAAAAAAATTACAGATTATGAGATAAAAGAGTTATATCAAGAACACATTGCTACCTACAACACATTGATTTATAGAAACTGTCATTCCAGAAGATGGTGGCCTTGCTTAAAAGAGGTATTACCTATAAAAATCACAGATACTCTGTCATGCTCTAGTGAACTATCTAAGCCCCATGGACATCTTTTATGTGCTAGTATGTGAACATTTCATATTGCTAAAACCTCATTTTCATTGTACAGCCCAGTATACCAGGAACTAAAAGGTAGATTGAAATTGCTCTTTCAAAATTATGAAGTTCAAACAAAAAGATACAATTATTGTTTATTCTCAGAGCCTTTGGTGAAGAGGAATTCTAGAAAGTACAAATAGAAAAGGAATTCTTGGCCAGCAAACTGATACAGGAGAAGTCTTCCAGAAACACATGGTCTGGGATACTTCAGACTCCTGGCAGAATGCAAACCTTTACTGTCTTTTATTAATCAGGATCCAGATCAAGTGTCTCAAAGGAGCCAGGACCTACTTGTGAGACTAGGGTTGAGCTTAGAAATTGAACATCTTCCAACAAACACTCTCATAATAGCAGATATCTTCTCCAGACACCAAATTACTCCGGTCAGCACAAATGTCATTGTCTAAAGAGCCAACATTCTCTAGAAAATAGAACTAAGAATGCTCTTTAGTAACACACGAAATGACAAATTCAATGGTAATTTTGTTCCATAGACTTCCTTCAATCTAAAATGATCTCTACCACAGTCTCAATATCTATCTTACAGGTTTCTACATAGGCATAAACAAGAGGGTGTACAACATAGTACATTGCTATTAGAAAAAAAAAAAAAACAATTGCTTTAGGTGTATGATTGTGGAAGGAATTTCAACACCTTAGTGGTGAAACTCTGGGATGTTAAACATAAAATACATCTTTCAATATTACTGTTCTAGGTCTACTCCAGTTTAGGTTTGTTCACACTTGAGAGTGGATGAGAAAAATAGACTTTCCTATCAATAACTTTTACAAATATGGTAATAAGCCAACATAAGCAGCAACTAATAAAACAAACAACAAAATCTAGACAAAGGAACAAGCAGAGAGGGGCTAAGATTGTGCAATGTAGTTTAACAAGCCTTTGGTTTAGTTAATGGGAAAGGGAGCAAGGGAAGAGACAGACTAGGGACCATGATACACAGGCTGCTGAGAAGACAGAGAGACACACAGCCACAGCTTTTCATCCTAATAATGGCAAAGACTCTGATAAAACTCCTCCAGGAAAACAAAGATAAGAGGGTGGCCACAGCAGAGCTTGCTTCAAAAGAATGTCACACCTTCTAATATGTCATTTGTAGAGACAAGAGATTTTTGTATTATCTAACAGGGAAGAAATTGCTAGAGTTGTAATAACACAAATTTTTATATAAGTTTTTTTTTTATATATAAGACAGATTTGAAGCCACCACAGTATCTGCAAGTCTTTGCAATGAGTACATTAGCCTTAATGAAGGAGAGTGAAGTGTCAGTGTGAAAGTAAACACAATAAAACAGACTGTTCAGACACAGGACAGTGACAAAGGGAATGATCTAGACAGACAAAAACACACTCCTCATTCATTCCTATCTCTGATTTCTCTGCTTCTCTACTGGTAAAAAAAAAAGGCAGATAGAAATTTTTTTAAAATGACATTACATGTATAATGGTATGCTACTTCAGTTCATCTTCTTAATAGCAATAAGCTATACCTACAGTTTTGCCACTAGTAATTTGATATAAGCCTACATTCAGAGTTCATTTGTCATCTAGTAATCATTTTTGTTTCTTTCTTTAAAGTCTCAATTTAAAAAACCCACTACAGTGTGTTAAAGAACAATATCAAAATTAGATGGTAGAACTCACTTTTGCCTTAAGATGCAGAAACTTAGAATAAGCAAGGATGTTAAGTAGGAAGATAAACAATTTTGTTTGGTGGTGTAGAATGTTAGAAACCAGAGGAAAAACACCCACACATACACATTCAGTCACCACTAAAATAACACATTGTACGTTCCATTGAGTTGTTTGCAATTTATGAGAAGCCTACACAGGTTGCTTTGTCTTCGGTTTTTCACCATCACATTTGATTTGCCAGGACAAGAAGTGCAAGGGGGGGGGGTGACAATTGTAGGATATGCAGTGTATACTTAACAGTATTTTTCCATTATTATAGTTTTGATTTTGATACTTATATTTTTAAGATTTTCAGGGAATTTGAACATATAAAGAAATTTCCCACAGGAAAAATAAATGAAAAACTGCATGTGTGCATATACCTGTTTTTCTCCGCTTGGCTTTTTGTGGTTCAGTAACAGCTCAACAGCTCCAACGACCTCTTTTCTGATAGCATGTAACAGAGCATCTCCAACATAGACATTGAAGCTTAAGAGTAGTTCAATGAGCTCCAAGTTCTCATTTTCAATTGCAATGAGAAGAGCAGTCCTTCCCAGAGGATCGATGCAATTAATATTGATTTTAAAATAAATTTCAGCTTCTTCTAGGGATTTCTTGACACTGGCATAGTCTCCCTTTTCCACAGCATTCAAGTAGGCTTTCTCTGATGGTGAGAGTTCGGATTCTGCTCGGACTATCCTCAGAGGGATGCGATCTCTGTAGGGGGCATTAACATTTCTTTTGTAATAGAATTGAGCCATGGTTCATGCCATGCTATTTCTTTAACTCTGAAAGCACACACAAAAAACACAAGGGTTAGTGTTAGTATACTTTTAAGTTATTTTGCATCTGAATTCTTTCTCGATTCAAATTTATCAATGACAATACTATTGTTAACTGATGAGGGAAGGTTTTCTTTCCCTTAAACAATGGGAATAGACAATATTTATTCAGCTAACTAAAACACAAGTTCCAAAGTCCTAACCTAAGAGAAATAAAGGGATTGGTATTGGGCAAGTCATTTTAAAAGTTACTCTACAAGTGACATTTAGCAAATATTGCAACTGGACAGCTTTGAAACCTATTTATCAACTTCATCATGAATATAAACAATTTTTCACAAAGCACTTTGAAAATCAGGAGTCATGAGTTCCCCAAATTGGATCAGAGATATTCAAATATATCTTTCACTGCCAGTTTTGCTAATCATGAAGATTCTAGTATAATTGTAGAATACCATTATTTTGTCATTTGTCATATGTTCTGTTCTTAATGTTAATAAGTATTGACACCAAAATTAATACATATTATATTAATAAAATTTCATATTGAATTCAATGAACAAAATTATATATTTTATGTTTATAAATGAATTTATTGAGGGTGAAAGAATGTGTACTGATGATATTATCATGATAAATTAATACAATTAGATTTCTAAAAGCAGTGACTTAGAAAAGGATTAAATAGAGAAAGAAGGTACTATGAAAATGCTATTTGTAAAAATTCTCTCACCTTTATGTTATGACCAATAAACCTGAAAGTAGAAATGTATTTATGATAAAATATAATATTATTTGGAAGTTCTAGGAAAGATATATTTGAATATAAGAAAATTATTTTAAATAAAGTTAATTTTAAGACAAATTAATAGTCACAGGAAGAAATAATTTAGTGTTATCTTAGTGGTACAAATTTACAAACAATACATTAACTACAATAAAGAACTTAAGTGCATTTAATATATGAGAATTTACATATAACTATACACAAAATTATAGTTTATTGAAGTTAGTTCCTCATTTCACACTTGTTATTTGAGCTCTCTTATAGTTCTGTTATTTAAATTTAACATACATATCTATTTACACATAGTTTCCCTGTAAAAATAAAATGAAAAGATTAGTTTAATTACCTAAATAAGCAAATCATATTAATTGCCTTATTTTATGAGTAAATTAACCTGATTTGAATAGTCTTTAACTATAGATTAAATATATATTGTATTAACAAATATGATTATATTTAATGTAATATTTTCATTTTTGGAAATTATTAATTGGTTGTATTTTATCTTAATTTCTTAGTGATTTCAATAATTAAGTGTCACTCTTTGACATCTAGATTATTAGTCATGATTTCTCAAATATCTAGGAAGAGGAGCTAATATACAAAACCATTTTTTGATAATTTGTTCCTCTCTGGCATGTTAGATTTAGCATATTTTAAGGTACCTTCAGAAACTAAGCCAAAAGCAGATGTTCAAAATGTATTCATTTTAAATGTTCAAATTACCAGGGCACAGCCTGGTTATGAATTCAGTATTTAAGGATGTTTTACTCATTCTGGAGTAACAGGAGTAGTATGTATATTACAAATGAATGAGGAGAATTTAACTATCATCTAGTGTCGCTAAAATTAATAAATCAATGTTGTCATGACACTATCTCATTTTAATGATCTCATCCTGACTGCCCCACTTATGCATCAGTAATGCCATTAAAATATTTGTCTTAGAACATCAGTTGTGAGCCATTTCCCCAGAGCCTCTTACCCAGCCCCATGTTTGTTGCATCAGTAGAGTGAGTGGGATCGATGCCAAGGCCTTCACATTGTAGTTTTGCCAGTGCGACAGTCTAGTGGTTCATAATGATAATAACTGACATTCATGTTGTATTTCAGCAGTGTGTATATTCTCTGATATCTCACTGCCCTTCCCTATGACTCTTTTGAAAAAAATACAAAAAAAAAATTTAAAGGCTGAATTCAAGATTTCTTGCTTGCTTGACAAAGTGTTTGAAGGCATTTTACCCAACATACAGGTTAAAATGAACTTGTATGCACATTCCCACCCCCATACACAGACACAGACACATACATCATGTCAAAATTTCATAAGAATAATAATTTTATCAATATCAGGAGGCAGTCTAGAGAATGGAAAAACTGCATTTTATTTAGTTTACTTCGTTTCATTAATGATGCTACCAAACATTAGGGTACAACATTTCACCCCTTCATTTCAAAATACCAGATGTCAGTGATAATAACAGATTGATGGGCAGAATAGCAAGCACTAGAAATCTTGAGGGTGGAGAGGGAGAATTTAGACTTCATTAAAATCTGTTTCATTTAAACTAGATAATTCCCATTAACGTATACAACATAAGTATATATTTAAAAGAGCAATACTCTAGTCAACATTGTATTTAAGAGGTGGGCATGAGATGTCATGTTGAATATCCTATCTCTCCATCTATAACATGGGGAAGTCAGTGCTTGGCAGGAATAGGTGAAGGGTGAGAATCAAAAGTGAGTGCTGAGAAAGGTCTTTTATTAACTCAAGTGACCTCTGTCAATCCTTGGATTTGGGAAAAAAAAGAACTTAGACTAGATGGATTTGAAATATATTTCAAATTCACATATATTAAATAAATAACATTAAAATATTTACAACAGAACATTAAAACAGAGAGAGGGGGGAGAGAGAGAGAGAGAGAGAGAGAGAGAGAGAGAGAGAGAGAGAAACTGGTGGCTAAAATCTTAAAAGAATAAGGAAATTATACAATTTGTTATTTTACATAGACTTGTCCTTGATTACTTGAGATGCAGGGATACTTAAAAAACAAGTTTAACATTTTAAAATTGCTCTCTGAATGCACTAGCAAGTGAAAGGTGCCAATAAGTGCTGGATTCCCTGGGCTGACACGCTTATCAGCAGCTAGAGGATTGTTCCAGGATGGGAAGCTACAAAAGAACCTGGGACTGACTGTAAAAAATATCTTGACCTAAAATGTTGAAATAAAAGCCTGTCCTTGTCCCACACTTTCAGAAAGAACTTTCTGGAGTAAAAAAAAAAAAAAAATTCCCCATAAGATTATAGAATTTAATGGATCTTGCCATTTTATTGGCCTTTTCTAAAATCAAGAATGAAGCAATTCATCAAGTTGTTTCAAAGTCTCAGAAAACAGACAGGAAATGATGGGAGATGGGGAAAAACTCAGATCCTGAGATGTGGCTTTTTCTATATTCTAACATTTATTTCCCCTAAATAGTTAATGAATTGAAAAAAAAATGTGGAGAGAGCTACAATTTGACACTGATTTCAAGAGAAATTCTAAGAATTGCCACTAAGTATAAAAATCACAAATATCTAATAGAAAGCTATACAAGGAAATAAAAAATTCTAGATATGTATGTACATCTGAAGAAACATTCCCTAAATAATCTTCTGACTTATGGCAGTGGTAAGAGCAGTGAATTTGAGTTTTGAAGAACTCAAATAAAATATATAGAAATATTCCCTTTTTTATATACATTGTTAATAGTAAAATAAATTTCCTCCATCATATTTTTCTTCCTTTTCTTCCAAGGTTCATTATCAAAAGAAGTGTTCATAGATGTGAACTCATGATGCAGTGATAAATAATAGCTACTGTTTGTTTTTAGGGTACTATTACTCATAGCTTAAGTTTTATTTATACATTTTCTGGAGTCTGATATGAAGTAGAAACAGCAGCAAAAATACTTGACTAATTAAAATATTATGACAGCTTAGGATTTCAAAGGGGGAAATCGGGATTAATCATTTTATTCTAAAAATGAAAGCCCCTTAGAGTTCAACAGAGACCAATCTTTATTCACTAATCATCCCCAATTTTTAATATACATATTGAGGAGGATGGCACAGGAAGGGCAAAACTATTTTTTTAAAGAGAGAGAGAGAGAGGGAGAGAGAGAGAATTTTAATATTTATTTTTTAGTTTTCGGCGGACACAACATCTTTGTTTGTATGTGGTGCTGAGGATCGAACCCGGGCCGCACGCATGCCAGGCGAGCGCGCTACCGCTTGAGCCACATCCCCAGCCCCAATTCTTTTTAATAGGTGCTTTTTAATCTCCTGGCATTTATAAAACATATTTTGGAAAATATATGTGCCATTCAAAGTTTGAATGTCCCCCCTGACAGCCAGGATGTATGTATCAGTCTACCTCTTTTTTCTCTGCAGTTTCAAAGGAAACAGTGTTCATTCTCTTCTCACTCCAGCTGCCAATCCCACTGTTCAAGAGTTCATGCATTCCTGTCTTCCTAAACCTTTGCATTATTCTTCTGTTTTCATACTTTAAAATTCTGCAACATGATTCCTTCCCCATCAGTCAAAAATTCTCCCATAAATATATTTTCATTTTAATCATCTTTAGCACTCTCTCTTTGTTGCTATCTCTGATATTCTTTATAAACTTTAGGACGATTTCCATTGAAGTTCTTTATTGTTTCTAATATGGTATTTATCCTATTCACGAACAATATTTTTCTTTTATTGTATCCTGCCATTTTGCACTTTTCAGCCCCTGTAATACACAAGTTTTCAGGAATCTCTAGTAATTATGTGCTCTGAATTGGAACTTGCCTCGTGCTGGGTTCCAGGTCATCCTTCCTAAAAGTCTCACCTGCTGTCTCTATAAGACCTTTCCCTAGTAATTCATGTGGACTCCCTTTCTTCCATCTATAGCTGAATGTTGGTCTTACCAGGATTCTGTGTGTGGCTCTTAATCTATCACTGTCCTTATTCCTACCCAATACTGTATTTTTAAATGTTACATGAAACCCACACACATGCTTTAAAATATACTATTAAAAAATCCCATGTTGCTAGACCACACCTTTCTCTCAAGTTCTGTATCAATGCTGTTCAGTATGGTAACCATCACACATGTGTGGCCATTTAAATATAAATAAACTTTAAGTAATATTAAGAATCATTTTTTTGTGTCTCACTGGCCATATTTCCTCTACTCAACAGCATTTCCTCTTTACCATGTCAATTACTGTATCTCCCCTTCATCTTTTACATTGGCTGCAATGATATCCATCTAAATAATCTCACTGATATTATTCTTGAATCCTTTCAATTTTCACTCCACAATAACACATGCCTAATTCTAAAATGTAAATCTGGTGGAATCACTTTCTTACTATAGTCCCTATGAGACTGATAAACATTCACCAGAAAACTGACTTCTTAAGAAATACTGGTCCCTCCTGTCTAGTTTCCAGGATTAACCCTGGCAAATCTAGGCTGACAAGAATACCAGATGACTTGACTATTACACTTCCATGCATCTTTTCCCACCCCATTTTTTTTCCAACTTGAATGCTTCTCCTGCCCTTTGCTCCCCTAGGAATTCCTAAAAAATTTTAAAACCTTCTCCGAAGTATCATAGGCTCTGAGAATTTTTCTTCTCTTCCTCTCAAGGCAGGTTATATGTTCCCTTTTATGCATCTTCATAAACTCTAAGGATCTCTTGGATTAGGAACATTCCTTACTGGTATGCATGTAGGAGACTGTGACTTATAACGTTTTGCATCGGTTTTCAAACTTTGTTGATGAATCATAAATTAATGACAATGCTTTGAGAGTTATTCAACTGCCATTTTCAATAAATAAATTAAATTGTCAAGTTGCTTTAACCACTTACTTGAAATTCGTTTAACAGTTCAATAGCTATTAAACTAGGAAATAGCCTATGTAACATGCTTTTTTTTAACCTATGTTTTCTGCACATCTTTGCCAACAACTTTTTGACAGCTAAGTGAGTAATTGTGACTCTGATGCATAAATTAACGCAAGTATAGCTCATGGTTCTAGAACTTGCTTCTCAGCTGTACTACCTAAAATCTTCAGCAAGATAAAGATTTTAGTCATTTTCTTTCCAGGTGAGAATGAACACAGAGGGAAAAACAAGACACCTTGGGGGAAACAATTTGAATATTTTATAACAGAAGAAGTAGAGTTAGTGTACCAGATAAATTCTGCAGAATTTACAAAAGGGAATTTACAAAAAGAATAAAAAATCATTAAGAATCTGAGGTACTGGTAGAACAACAGTAGAAAGAAACAGTGCTCAGATCATGAAATCTTCCCAATTTGTGAAAGATAAAAGTTAACAGAGATAGAGATTAGAAACACAGGAGTCAGCATCTATAAATTAGCAATCCAGAAAATGAAAATAAGATAATGGTGTATGGGAAGTATTTTTAGCAGTAATGACCGATAATTTTCACAATTATTCTAGAAATAAAAACTTTAAAAGGGGGTGCTACACATCCCCTACTGAAACAGACTAAATTTCGGGGCCCCCATCTGAATTAGGGTCAACCTCATCATGCTGAGAGGGTTTGTACCACCCCATCCTAGCAGGGGCCAAGGAAGTTGAGAGCAGAGATTGGCCCCTCCTCAAACCTGTGAAGTACTGGGGGACTAAATCTGCATATATACTTTTCCTACTTTTTGTCTCACTTGACTGTGTTTTCTTCCCTGTCTCTTTTCATTTAAAAGTCTTGCTTGTCTTCAGAGATTTCGAAAATGGAACGTTTCAAACAATATTTTTTCCATTTTCCTTCAAAGCTGGCTTTGAATAAAACCTATTTTTCTTACCAATTTGATTCTGAATATTTCTAGAGCAGTCAGCCTTATATGCTAGCCTCTCCCTGCCCCCACCCCCAGGGCCCTATTAGACCTACTCAGCAACTATAAAAACTGTCTTCTTAGGAACAGCTCTGTCAACGTTAAATAGGTATTATATAAAATTCTGCCCAGGAAAAAATTGTAAGATTGTAAACTAATAAATAACTTCATTCCTTCACTGTTCACATCAATAAGTTCCTGAATATGCTTATCTGAGATAACATTTTTCTTACCTGGACAAATAGCTCCCTTACTAAACAAGTATTTTTACCAAGATTCTTCAGAACTCTCACCTTATCAAATGCACCAATCCTAAACTATTTCGTCACAAATATTTCCCAATCCCAATCGTTTTCTCCCCTTGAAATATCAACCTACGTCCAGGCCAGAAATCTCTATAAATACTTTAGCTTGACTGCTTCTTCAGGGGTACTGTAAAACTCAGTCGAGTGATTTCACCCGGTGAGTTTTAATGAATTTAGCTTTGTTGTATTAGAAGATTGAATGGTGATATTTTATGGAATCCAAAACCAAGAAAGGATGAAAAATCAGAGTAACATCATCCCTCTTAACAGCAAACCTGGAGGCAGAAATATATTTGTGTACTGCTTTGAAAATAGGAAAGGAAAAAAAAAACTTTAGAACTTTGAAGCTAGAATTTTCCATCTTACTAAAACTATTTAAATGAAGGAAAGAATTAGTCTTATGAATATAGTCTCAGACAATTTTTCACTCAAAGATCACACTTGAACTCAAAAGTACATTATAAGAAAAGTATAAACATATGACAACTGTCATTTAAATAGTCAAGAGATTTTTGTTTATTTTTCTCATCAGCATAGCCATGATGTTTAGATAAGTGTGCATAACAAACGCTGAATAAATATTTGTTGAATGAACAAAATTTTTATCGAGTATCCACATATTGTACATTAAACATGGGTGATATCACCATGAATGAGAGCAAAAATTCTTGCATTCATAGAACTTAGGATCTGTTGGTAGGAACCACAAAGTATAGCAAAGAAAATAATTATACATGTTGGTAAGGGCTTTAATTGAAGCAAATGGTGAGTCCAGGAGAAACTCAGTGACAGGGAAGAGATGGAGAGAAGTAGGGTCGTCGACTGGGTAGTCTCCCTGAGATATGAGAGATGACAAGCTACTAATTATGTAAAAACTGCAGAAAACCAGTATGTTAAAGGGGCCAGAAAGTGAGAAAACCATGAGGGAAGAGGAACATTATGCATTCTAGGATAGAACTCAGCCTTGCTGGGCTGCATAGAGTGAGGAGGGGAAAGAGAGAAGCAGATGAGTCTGCAGAACTTGACAGCAGCCAGAGGATTCAGGGCAAAGACTTTGGAATTCCAAAGGTCCTAAGTTACAGAAACATTTTCAATGGACGTGTGACAGAGTCACTCACATTGCTGGTTGATTAGAAATTACGAAAGAATTGAAGCTTAGAGACCATCTGCCAATAGACCAAGTGACAGAAAGGGTCTACAAGGATGTAGAAACATCATCTCCTACAATTTGAAATGCAAAACTTACAAAGTTCATGTTAGCACAATATACACAGACATATTTTATGAGTTTATTATTTAAAGTTTTTCTGTGCTCTGAGTGTCAATGTATTTTAAGTCATCGTATCTTAATCCTTATTTTCCTCATTCTCTGTCATTTTCCATAATTTGTTAGAATTTGGAATTTGTCAGAAAACATATATAACTTAAAAACCAGAATGTGTATATATGTATGACTTCTTGTGCACCAGAAACCATTTCATTAGGTTAAATGTGTCACTACTTGTCTTGTTTACAATGAAATTATAACTTTTTATAAATAAAACAATATTAATAAGAAATGTTGGGGTATACATTTGGCAAATAAGTACTTTAAAAGATTAAAGGTAAAATAATCACTTTTTAAAAATTCAAACACAAATGTATTTCCCATGAACTACCACAATCAGATCTGTGGCCCGTGACTGACCTCTAGTTTCTGAATTTATATGTGATGTGATGTGTGTGTGTGTGTGTGTGTGTGTGAGAGAGAGAGAGAGAGAGAGAGAGAGAGAGAGAGAGAGAGAGATGCACATGTGTGTCAATGGTCATAGTTTCAATGGTCTCTTTTGTCCAAAACAGAAAAAAAAATATTTTAATGGTTCAAAATGCTTAAATTAGAACACACATATAAGGTTTTTTTAAAAATATAAATATATGATCCTTCTATTTGAAAAAAAAATAGTGCTTAGTGAGATTATTTCAGAAATAAGAAAAATATGAAGGGGCTTAAGTGTTGCTGTTATTTTTGCTGTTGTTTCTGGTGGCAGAGGTGGGAAGAATGGTGGTGTGCAGCTGTGTGAGACACAGGCAGAAGCAGAGGCAGACCACCATGAGCCCACATTGCAGAGGAGCACATTGGAAAGGAAGAGGACAATCAGAGTTTGGAAATGAGAAGATAATAATGATTCTGAGACAACTGGTTGGAAGCTTTGGAAAAGATGAATTTATAACACCATGAGAAGGAATTATGTATGGATTTCAAAGTTAAATATTGAAATGGATAAAATAATAGGAAAATACAAACATTCATCTATCCTTTGGATAGGGATGAATTTTCTAAACAAAAACAATGGGGAAAGATTAGGGGGAATAGTCATAATATGCACATCACACCATTGAAACATTTTAGAATTGCATTAAACAATACACAAAATTAAAATGCAAAATGACTAAGGGATTTTTCAAAATAAACATGACAGGGAAGTTAACTAAATAGAAAAAAACAAACCACTAAGACTCAAATAGTAAAATGAACAGCTTCCTCAGATTTTTTAAAAAAAGTATGAGTAGAAAATATTATTTGAAAAAGAATTCAATTTCACTCATCTCTGAAAAATGAGAAATATATAAATAAGATAAAAGATATTCCACACTGAATGTATTTAGGTTACAGACAAAAGAATACCCAATGCCAGATAGTGCGGTGAAAATACATCTCTTCTAAATTGCTGGTGGTAGTTTAAACTGGAAAGGAATTAGAAATATGTATATCAGTATTTTGAAAGGTTCAAGTCATTTACCCTAGAATACCTTTTTCAGGAATCTATGGTTATATTTTACAAGGCAGGCAATGTATGCGCTAAGATAAACAAAACTCTTGTTATTTTTTGTTGGAAAAAAATAGAAACTTAAAAGCCAATAATTGTCAATTCAACGAAGTGCTAAGTGTTTATTTAATATAAACTGTTCAAGTATTAAAACAAGATATATTGCATTTTACTGTTATGGAAAATTAATCATAGCATGATAAGTGGTAATCACAGATAAAATTGTAAACACTATAAAAATGTATCTGCAACGATGGAAAAGCCTATTCTAAGAGGGAGTAGACGACAGTGAAAATTAAGAAGGGTTACCTAGGGGTAAGCTGTGATTTATTTTTGTTTTTCATATTTAATTTTTAGATAATCAGAGAACAATTCATTTTCCTATAAATGTAAATGCTCTTGCATTACAAAATGAAAGTTTGTTTTGTTACAAGACAGCTAGCCTTAATATTTAGAAGGAGTCTCATGTTAGACTTGTTTTCCATAACCCCAAAAGCTAGAACCAAGATGAACATTTAGAAATTATAAAGCCAGAGCTTTCATCTCAACAAATGGTGACGTTTAAACACTAAGACTTGTCCAAAGATTAAACAATCTATCTCAGAGGAATAAATTTTATGTTGCAGCCAGTTTTCAAGCAAAGAAGAGACAACTTGGAATTGGTAAAGAGAATTCAAGAATCAAAGGGGTGGCCAAGCTGAATAATTTTTAATGATAGATGTGACTTTCTCAGTTTCTAATAATTTCTGCTTTTTTGTTGTCTTTGCTAAAAAAAATAAAGAAAGAAAGATAAAAAAAATGTGACCATGAACACATCTTTATCTTTCTTCTTATCCTTCCCTTAAAGCTATACTAAATGATTTCTTTGCTTCTATCAAGGTCTATAATTTTTTTACTGAACTTAAAACCATGCAGCTTTCTAATCTGTATATCAGTATTTTGAAAGGTTCAAGTCATTTACCCTAGAATATCTTTCTAATCTAGTTCATGTTTTTCCTGCTCTTTTTAAAAATTTTATTTGTTCTTTTTAGTTATACATGACAGTAGAGTGTATCTTGACATATATATACAAGCTTAAATTATGTCTTATTCTAATTAGGATCCCTTGATTGTGGACTGATTTTTTATTGTTATGAACTACTGAGGTTTTCAGTGATAACTTTTTCCAGATTATAGTAACTTCTCAGATAAATACAACTATGAGAAATAGTTTCTAATATATTTTTTGATAACCAGACACAGATTAATTCTTGAACATCAGAGATAGAATTTTCTCTGGTTTTAATCCTCAATCTAAAAATTGATTGTACTATAAAATTAATTTTTTTTTTACTTTTAAAAAAGTATTGCATTTCCTATTAAAAGTAAAATAATACTGTCATTTATGACATGGATATAACTGGAGATTCTTGTGTTAAGTGAAATAAGCCAAGTGCAGAAAGACATTTACTGCATTACCTCATTCATTTGTGGGATATGAAAATGTTGATCTCTAATAAGTTGAGAGCAGAAAGGTGGTTATCAGAGCTTGGGGAGAGCAGTGGAGAGGGAGGAGGGACCAATGGGTACTAAATTATTGTTAGACTGGAGTAAGAAGTTCTGGTGTGCTACTCCACAGGACGATGACTATGAATAACAATCTCATGCTGTATATCTCAAAACTAAAAGCAAAATTTTGAACATTTTCATCATAAAGAAATGAAAAATGTTGGAGAAAGTAAACACATTTAACCTAATTTTATCTCTGCACAATGCATACACATACCTATTAATTGTATGTTGCCCTAAATATGTACAATATTTGTGTTTTTATGTATGGTTGGTAAGTTTAAATTTAAAAAGTATATATATATATATATATATATATATATATATATATGTAAAATTTTTAAAAGTATATATATATATGTTTAGATAATCAAATATATTTTATTGATTATCTTTAGATAAAGAAGCTTATATAATCTAGCAAATAATTTGAATTTAGAAAGAATTTTGTAATTGGGGTATAGCTACACAAATTCACACATGTATTATTATTCATTATAAAATAAACTAGTCAAAAATAATTTATTGATGCGTATCTGTGTTGGATATTTTTGTGGGCTGATGATATAAATTCACATAAAACCGAAACCAAAGGGATGAATTTTAATATGCCAATTATATCTTGAATAAAGATGTTTTTAAAATAATAATCAAATCTCTAAGTCAGGGAGGACATTAACAAGCAGTAAAGCAGCATTGTTGACAGCTAATGGTCAGGACCAAATGGCAAGTTCTCCAGGATAGATTTGTGTGATGCTTCCTGGTGATTCAGAGGAGAAAGCAATTATAGTACTCCCCTATGTGAGACCCCCAGTTTATACCTGAAACCATAGAGAGAGCTAAACCTTACCTACATTATGTTTCATTCTTATTTTGGATCTTAGCAACCACAGCATATAATTTATTTTCTTTTCCTTATTAAGAACATTCCTTACCTTTTGACTTAAATGAAACACTTTAATACTTTCTTGACATGCTAGAATTTCTAGCATCAGTACTCTTGTGATTTGGAGACATTAATAAATAAAACAAGGGCTACCAGAATACAAGCCCTGCAATACCAGGGCTTGTATTGCAAGGATGAATGGATCAAGAAATTGTTATATATATATATATATATATATATATATATATATATATATATATAATTGTTTTATATATATATAATATAATTGTTTTATATATATATATATACACACACACACACACACACACACACACATACACACACACACACACATATTGATCTGATAACCCAGACAGCTACGAACAGCTACGAAGTGACCAATGGTTGGGTAGCATATAGTGTGTTGTTAAGACAATGGACAAAGAGATGCTTAAAGTCCCAAGTGGGACAGAGTGAGTGTGATCAGGCAAGAGTTCATCACTTGAAATAGTTCAGAATTTTTACCCTGTGGCAGCCTCCGTGCTAAATTTTATACATATGAACTCCACTAATTCTCAGAAAAATTCCCTGGGGTAATTAATTCCTATTATCAGTGTCTCACGGCATGGATACAGAGTTTAACTAACTCGACAAAGGTCACATTGTCTCTGTAAATTTGTTCCCTGTCCTATGTCAAATTTAGCCTTTTACTTTGCAGTCAAATGGCTGTTCAGTTTCTCATTATCATGTTCTCCAATTTTCCAGTGACTGAATCAGCTGTGTAGTGGTTCCTAATTTGCCCCTACTGCAATACCCAGTCACAGTCCCTCAAGTAATCTTGTTCAATTCACTATTGAATACAACTAAGAACAGATAGCAGGGCTTAATCCTTTGCTCATGTGAGATGCAACAATGATAAATAATGAAGTGTGGGTTTCATTCCTGATGTTAAATTAAACCCGAGGCTAAAACTCAATGAAACTGTGTGGTATGGCACTTGTACTCTCTTTGCTCTTCCCTGAATGGCAATTCAGACTGAGTATTTAGCATCCTAAAAACACGATATGGTTAACACAAAAGAAGAAATGTATAAATATAAAAGGCAATCCCTTCTTTTTGACATGAACTTTTAATCTTTTACTCAATGTTTTTATATTCTTTGAATTTTCTGAACTCAAACACCATTATGCAAATTGAAAGCAATTTTAAAAAAATCTGAGTGCTCAGAAAGAATACTCTTTATAAAATTTCATTACGCACAAAAAATTCAGTTATCTCCTAAATATACCCAACACATGTAGTAAGTACCTTGACAATTTGAAAGATTAGAGATGACTTATCGATAACAAAGAAGTGTCACAGGATATTTGATCATTCTAAAAGTTTAGGATGGACTTAATGTGCAGAGAAATTGTGTTATTCACTACAATCATCAGCCCTATAACAGTGTGATCATTTTTAAATGACATAAAGTTGTATTATGATTCTTAAATATTCAGCCCAAATGTCTGTCTCTTTAGTAGATTGGCATTGAGATAGTCAACACAACAAACACTTAAAACAGTTTGCATCAGCAAGGATGATAGCATTTTCTTTTTAATTCAAGAGTTTTGTGTCTCTGGATACTAAGCAGATATGATAGGATTATTCACATAAATACCATAATTTGTTTTCCATGAAATCATCATTTATACTAACTAAATGAAACGAATTTTCTGTGTAAGTCGAAGTCCTTCTGTTATTTCAGAAGCTGACATAAACTAATTTAAAGTACTGATTTAAGGACTGAGAATGTGCTATGGCCTAAATGGTAATATCATCCATTCCAGCTCTGGCTCTTAGACTTAAGCCATTTTTCTCTGCTTATTGAGAACTCATTTGCTTTAACGAAAAATCAAAGAATTAAACCACCAAAATGTACTCTAATTCTAATAAATATTGAAAACAGAATTTCTCTGCTTTTCCTAGCAGGTGGGTTCTGGGTAAGTTGCATGCTTTTGCAGCTGAGAAAACCCATTTCAGTGGTAGCAGCTAATCAAAGCAGGGGTGTTAGCTGCAAGAGTCACAGTTGTCAAAGCCAGATTCTTCTTCACTATTCCTGAGTGGCATGTTGCAGCTCTTAATGGCAGCCTATGCCCTTGCAGCAGATCCTATAAGCTCATTGCCAATTTCTTTCTAGGTTTTTGTCTCGAAAATCCAAAAAATAAAATTCATGGACAACAGAAGGCAAGAACAAAAAGAGTAGGATATATTCAAATCTGAAGAATAGAAAGAGAACTCACTTGGTCAGAGAGGACCTGACAGCAGGTTGGTCTTTGAATGTGCTAGTCTAGGCGTTTGAATAACTTTGGGATCAACACTATTGGTCGAAATTGATGCTAATCAGTTTTTGGAAAACTACTAATCCTATTGGTAAAAATTTGTTCTAATCAGGTGTTGGAAAGTATCAAGGTAACATTGGTTAGCCCTGCAATCTCCATTTGGGTCTGCCCCCCTTCCATTTCCTTGCCACTCATTGGCTCAGGCCAGGTTGCAAAGGGTGACCAGTCCCTGTGCCCTGGCTCCTATGCCTCAGGTTGGCCCAGGCATGATGGGCTCTGCAAGGCTGTGGCCCAGGCTCACCACCCCTGTACTCCATCCTGCCTGATTGCTGCTCTGGTGATGCTTCTCCTGAGAAACCAGGTTAGATTCAATATGATTCTATATTACCTCATGTAATAAATTCTGTAAGAGTTACCAATTTGTTGAAATTGTCATAAAATTACTTCTTTCTCTGAGAAAGCTGATAATTGATACTTGTAAAAAGTATCCATTTTCCTTTCAAAAGTAGAATTACAAAGTATTATGATATTAAGTTTTATAGACTTTCAGTATGCATTTATGGAACATTTACATAAAAAGTTTTTAAAAAATCTATTAATCAAATATTTTGCCTACACAATATCTGACATTAGGATAACTTTAAGTATTTGATTTTCTTACTAAGGATGAAGACACAAAATGACCCAACTGTTCCACTCCTTGATATTTTCCCCAAATACCTTAAACCAGCATATTACAGCAGTGTAGCCGCCTCAATGTTTATAGCAGCACAGTTCACAATAGCAAAATTATGGAATCAACCCAAGTGCACATTGAGAGATGAATGGATCAAGAAATTATAATGCACACACACACACACACACACACAATGAAGTTCTACTTAGCCATAAAAAAGAATGAAATTAGGGAATTTGCCAACAAATGGACTGAAATGAAGAATATTGTGATAAATGAAAATAAGCTAAACTCAGAAACTCAGAGATTGAATATTTTCTCTCATATGTGGAAGCTAGAGTAAAATAAAGGAAAAAGGGAGGGAAGGATAAAATAACATACAGAGAAGATCAATAATGTAGAAGGAAGTGATTGAGAGGCAGAGTGGAGGGATGGGTAAGGGGAGTCAAAGGAGAATGAATTCTTAAATGTCATGTTCTGTGCACGTGTAACTATACCACCTGGAACTTTACACATAGGTTGAAAGAACCAATCAAATGTAAATAAACAGAAGAGTGAAAGGAAG